>NC_039493.1:2632664-2864871 GCF_003590095.1 Trichoplusia ni
CTCTAAATATCAACCTAAGGCTGAAAGAGTTAGGATGATGAGACCTACTCTCCGACCCACGCTGCCCCAAATAGCTTTGGGTTCCGATAAGTTCCAGTTGGAACTCCAAAATCGTTTCGCACTGCTGGAAACTACGGACAATGTTGACGAAAAAACCGACACAGTGGTCAAAATGCTACAGAGTGTGTCTCGAAGGTTGTTCCCCGGAAAACGCGGTAATAGGGAGTCCAAACTCTCACCAGAGACTCTCGAACTTATGAAGGAAAGACGAGAAACGCCAGATGCCCAGATGTCTTCGTCAGATAGGCGGTCCCTAAACCTGAAAATCAGGAAACTGACGCGACGTGACCTCCGACGCTGCAGCACTCGTAAGATCGAAGCTGCGATTGAGCGAAATAGAGGCACCAAAGTCTTCGCTCAGCAATTAGGCAGACCCCATCTGGCGAAACTGAGGACCGGGGATAGCAGGACCGTCACCTCTAAGTTCGAGATTCTGGAGGAAATTGAGAGTTTCTATAGACACCTATACGCATCACGGACGACTAAACCACCGAGACAAGGCGTAATGACCACAGAGCCCCACTCACGCGCCATTACACCGAGGACATCCCGGATGTCGACCCGGGCGAGGTAGAGGCAGCTCTCAGACAACTAAAGAACAACAAGGCGCCGGGTGATGACGGAATTACAACCGAGCTCCTTAAGGCTGGTGGGACCACAGTCCTGAAAGAGCTAGCGAGTCTCTTTAATTCCGTCATTCACCAAGGCTTAACACCACAAGCGTGGAGTGGGAGTGCGGTGGTTCTGTTCTTCAAGAAAGGAGACAAAACCTTGCTGAAGAATTACAGACCTATCTCACTCCTGAGCCACATTTACAAGTTGTTCTCGAGAGTAGTCACTAACCGCCTCGCTACAAGACTCGACGAGTTCCAGCCACCAGAACAAGCTGGGTTTCGAAAAGGCTTTAGCACCGTAGACCACATCCATACTGTTCGGCAGATTGTGCAGAAAACCAAAGAGTACAATCAGCCGCTGTGTTTGGCCTTTGTGGACTACGAGAAAGCCTTCGACTCCATCGAAACTTGGGCGGTTCTGGATGCCCTGCAACGATGTCGTATTGACTGGCGCTACATCGAGGTGCTGAGATGCTTATATGACACCGCCACCATGACTGTCCAGCTCCATGACCGTAAGACGAATCCGATCGAGCTGCGTCGGGGGGTGAGACAGGGGGATGTTATATCCCCAAAGCTGTTCACCAACGCGCTCGAGGATGTCTTCAAAACTCTGGATTGGACTGGACGGGGTATAAATGTGAACGGTGAGCACATCTCGCACCTTCGATTTGCCGATGACATCGTCATAGTAGCAGAGTCGCTGGACCAGCTAAGCGAGATGCTGCATGGCCTAAATGAAGCTTCACGACTGGTCGGTCTTGGCATGAACTTGGATAAAACCAAGATCATGTTCAATGAACATGTCAGGCCGAGACCGATATATGTCGAAGGATCGTTGCTCGAAGTTGTTCAAGAGTATATCTACCTAGGGCAGGTCATTAAGCTTGGTAGAAACAACTTCGAGCGGGAAATTGATCGGAGAATTCAGTTGGGCTGGGCAGCGTTTAGCAAACTTCGTCGAGTCTTTTCTTCGCCTATACCGCAATGCCTGAAGACGAAAGCATACAACCAGTGCGTCCTACCTGTTATGACTTACGGTGCCGAAACGTGGACATTAACGGTTGGACTAGTCCACAAATTTAAAGTTGCACAGCGGGCTATGGAGCGAGCTATGCTCGGAGTCTCTTTGAAGGATAAAATTCGAAATGAGGTCATCCGACAAAGAACCAAGGTAACCGACATAGCTCGTAGAATTAGCTTGCTGAAGTGGCAATGGGCTGGCCATGTCTGTCGAAGGACCGATAGCCGTTGGAGCAGACGAGTCCTAGAATGGAGACCGCGGCTCGGCAACCGTAAGGTAGGACGCCCGCCCGCCAGGTGGACCGATGACCTGAGAAAGGTCGCTGGAGGGGACTGGGATGCGGAAGGCGGAGGACCGGGTGTTGTGGCGTAAATTGGGAGAGGCCTATGTCCAGCAGTGGACTATGATTGGCTGATTGATTGATTGATTGAATATTTAGACTAAATAAGCCACGCCAACGCTCCGTAGGTATTTATTTTTTTGCAGAGTTACATACGGAAGCAGAATAACATTTGATAGAACCATTTAGAAACCAAACAAATATATACAAGTCTATGTGCTATTTTTTTTCTTGTGTCTAATACAACATTGAGTTGTTGCATAGTTCCCAAACTTTGGCCCAAAAACCATCGATTTGTAGATGACTTGGGAACGTGCCCACTGGCTTGTTGGTTGATGGAAATATTTACTTTTCTATTACTTATTTTCACTTTTAGATCCTTGGAAAAAGATAAATCATCTTAACTAGTTATTATTCGCTATCGTTTAACGTATTGGACTACATAACTATACTATTATATCCAGTATAATGTAATTCCAGTCCATTGAAAACCTCAAAATTATTTGGTTTTAAACTACTATAATAAGAACCATTATTCATTACATAGCATGTGCAAAATAATGTAGTTTTAAACCTGATATAACAGCGCGGTGTTAGAACAAAGTGATTATCAACATGCATTTGTTTAGGGTCAGTCACGCCTCGCCCCACATACCTCATTATGTTAATTGAGTACTGCTCAGTACACGGCAATATAACTAGTAACGATTATAAAATTGTCAGCAAAAAATACTGGTATTCAATAAAATTTTATAAGTAATTGAGCAATTCATTTGGCAAATTCTTTGCTTTTATGAATGTTACTTGGTTAGTGACTCTATATTCCATTTTACAATAATGAAGACAGCATAATATAGAGCAACTTTAAAGTTAGCGTTTATCTTATTGCGACCGTGAACTTACAAATTCCTATTTTCTAGACTATCATTTTCATCGCTATTGTATCCAATTTGTCAACTGGACATAACCTAATCCTAGATTGCCCAGACTCTGGACATAACGACCTATTAATAAAACAGACAAGTGAAAAGGTAACTTGAACACATTAAACGCCCCACAAAACATCTCTTGACCTCAGCTAACAAAGCAGGAATGAAGCAAAAGCAACAATTACAACACACACTTAGTTAAACTTGTTGAAGCAGCACTTAATTAAAATTATTGCTGCAATAAACTTTGTTCCGTTTTTACTGTCCTCACGCATGTACAACACTCAAGGGATTCCAAACTTGAATTTTTAGGGATTGGCTTTCTCTGCTTTTTCAGGGACCAGACGAAAGAAAGCATGTAATGCTTCGTAGGAACCAAGGAGTAAAAATAGCCTAAAATATGAAAATGAAGACGAAAAGAGAGAGGTCATAAAAAAGAGGTAGAAATAGGTTACCGTCAGGTTAAGTTGTTATTGTGATAATTCTATTTATAATGGACGCTTCAACTGCCAACCGCAGACCGCAGCAGCTCATAGACTCTACAACTAATGGTAATGCAAACCTACCTGACTACTTAAAACAGCATTGATTAATCAGGGACTTATTTTGTCGAGTACAAAAATTTTAATATTCTATGAGGATATTTAGCGACAATATTGTTACATTGGTGGATTTCAAAGGTAATGTTTGCTTGTCTGTTGATGAGGTAGGTTTAGTTAAAGCAGGTAATGTGTAACGGAGCATCATGGTTTGCCTATAGCTATTGCTAGTATGACCCCGACACACCCTTTCGCCTCCTCTTTAAGACGAAGGAAGACCTGATAGTTTCACCGGATAAAAAGAGTAGAAATATTTAATAGAACTGTAGATACTAATATTTTAAACAGTGAGAAACATCGTAAGAGAGAACAAACCGAAGCAGGCGAGTTTAACTTGAGAACCACAATTAAAATAAGATTTTATCAACAATAACAACAACAAAGTTCATAGCATTTGTATTGTAACATTTGTAATAACAAAATCCCTGTAGTATATATAATAGTATTATATCAGAGCACTAATTGTATAACTCAATCGTCGCGATTCAATTATGTCACTCGGTGTTGTAGCGGCCGCCTTTAATTGATGTCGCCTGCGCACGCGCATCTGTCCCGCACACGTATGTTTTGGCTGCGGCGGTATTAGTTTATGATTCGTGCTGTTTGGATTCGATTAATGAAATGTTTGGATAACGTTGAATTGAGATTTATTATTTATTTTGGATAGGATAAGCGGGATTTTCTTTTAAAATATATATTAGTTAATGGTATTGCTTACATACAGAATAATATATTCGACTGTTCCAATTGAGATAACAAATGTAATCTAAGAAAGAATTTCCAAAATTAATTTTGTGTTCAAAAAATTAAAAAATTATACACTACCATCTAAACCAAATTTCAAAGCCGAAAAAAGCAACAACTTTGTTTATAGTACAATTTTAATGTCTGCTGTCCGCTAAGTTTATAGAACCGTGAAGTTTGTATAATTAGATGGCATTATGAACTCGTTGCGTACCGTTTTAATTGGTCCCTAATGCGCGGCACTTAATTACACAAACGTTTAGTGAGCACACTAACATTACGCTTAGGAGAAATTATAGTTTATAAGCCATTTACTTATATGATATCTGAACGAAGATATTTTACTTTCGCTAGTTTTTTATACTATTTAATTTATCCCAATTGCATCATCTAATAGGTGTTTTCTCTATTTAATCTGTTTTCCTTTCAATACATTATTACCGTTACATAACTTTCGTAAGTAAAAGAACATAACAGACTAGAATGTAAAACAAAACGTGAGTAAACAAAAAACATTTTTGCAATATATCATTTGCAATGATAGAGCAATAACAGGCAGTAGATATGTACCTACTTAATATTATGATGGCTGCAAAATATCAGCTAGATAGAATAACAGGAAGTGGCTCAAATGTCAATATAATATTTGACTCATATGCCATGATTAGGAACCTACTTAAGTCTATATTGTATTTCATATTTTGTTTGCAGTTTCTCGCTACATACATGGAAAGTGAAGTAGGAGGTTAACGATCAAAATTGAAGTGCTTAAATGGGCGTCACAATTTTTTGCCCAGGCATTTAATTCTTTGTTAGATTCTATAATATTTTTACGATAAATTAAACTAAACTAATATTTACATATTTAAAACTATCTATATATCAATATAAAGAGAAAAATATACATTATTTACAAAGCGTCAAAAAAGACATCTTCATCCCTGCCAAAGTCGGGAAACGTGCCCAGAAGCCCACGAAACGAAGGCCAGAAACGTGCCCACGGTGTATGGCAATGCTAATTCTTTGGGCAAAATATAGACCAGCCTTCTGATCACGTGTAGAGTCGACCAAACGCTTTGCGAGTTCTTTATAAAGAACTCGTGCACCTGGTCCCCATGTCCCGAACGTTTCGCATTCTTTGTAAATATAATCCAAAGGTTTCATACGTGGTCTACGTATAATGCTAGTGAAGTTATTATTCTTGTAAACCAACACGGCTATGAGTAAAATAATTTTCTCGTTTGTAGAAAGCGAACACTGAACAGGTTTAGAATTTTCTTAATAAATACTGTACGTAACGTTTGTGGCTAATGTTTGTGTAACTTGTAATCAGGGTTGCCAGCTCAGTGAAATCCACATTGCTATTTATATTATTACCTGAAGAAAGCAGTCAATATCTTACATTGATAAAGTCAAAGCCCTTAGGATCATAGTGTAATAACCAGAACCGACCATTTACTATTCATTATTTTCCTTAAATTCTAAATGGAGCTTATACCCAATACTCAATAATTTATTGCGTTCCATAATGTGCATGAAACTCTTAAAAATATAATGATACAAAACCATTATGAACCCTGTCGGGCACAGCAATATCTTAGGAGAAAGGAAGCAATAATATTTACTGCATTTATAATTTTTTAACTCAAATCAACTCAATCGGTAAATTAAGGTTTGAAGAATAAGTAGCGAACATCAAGAATCCATCAAGTATAAGTTATAGACACACCGCCAATTGTACCCCACGACCTCAGTTCTAAGGAACATGAATCATACTCAGTTATGGGCAATTCAAAACCGATACCTACACGTTTATATATGTAGCTTCCATCCACTATGACGCACTATCAGGTGTAGTCCCAAGAATACCATTGTTTTTTATATTGCAATAGGTACTTCACAAAGGGAAAATAAATAGGGAATATAGGGAAAATAAATAGAGAAATATGTTGCGTCAAAAATCCGTTCCTTCGATCGTCAGTGATCAGTTTTTTTTTATAAAGGTATTAATAGATTCTCTCATTTATCGTAAAGCAAATAATGACATGAGACTAATTAGTATTAATGACTATTCATTTGCCCTATTGGCAGTATCGACATTTATTTAGTTTGTTAGGGCCGTTGGCAACTATGTAAGAGTCAGTAATGAAGCAGGTAAATATAGTGCAGGTGTCGCCAGGGGATTCTTGTCCCATCTCATCTAAAGTTGTCCCAACTACGTTAGAGTCTGCTGCCAGGCTAGGGATGGAGCTTGGTACCAAGGTTTTACATAGAGTGACTGCCTATGTATCCTTCTGAGTTACAATACGGGAAACGATACTCCTAAGTGCGACTGGTTGTTCGACTTCCTGGCTTCAGTAACATTCCTTCCGAAACATAGGGAATCTCTTAATAATGTCTGTTCATTCATTATTATTATTTTCTTCTTTTGACCCAGTGGAAATCCTCATGGACTTCCTTCATCCGGGGAATGGCGAAAGGGAAAAATCCACAGGAATGTTTATCCTTTCCCTACAGTCGATTTCCAAGCCAACGATATTGGGTCCAATGCTTTTCTAAAGTAGATTCTGCTAATCAAAAGAACGTCGACTGCTCTTGTAATTCATTTAAGTAAAACCATTCAATTGATGGTTTAGTTTCATTTATTGCATAACTATCAGAATGAATTAATAAATAAACATACTTATGAAGAGGTAAACGATTGATGCTTAATATAATCAAGTTATAATGTTTAAGCATTCAGAACGAAAGTGTTACAATGATGCGTGAGCGCATTGCGTTGCTGTTATCTTTGGCAATAACACGGAACTATGCGGCGTGCACACTGCGCTGGTTACTTGATTACTTGGAGTTGCACTTAGAGTTACTTAGAGTCTGCACTTGTATCATCACATTTTAAGAAAATTTTGTTCATTTACCAGTTACTAGTGAGGTGAATGCCATCCAGTCTTGGATGGATGCTTTTGAATACCTCATTTTGCTTGGAGCCACTATCAATAAGTAATTTAAATGAGAGTGCTGCTGTGGATCTTCTTACCCACGATGAGAACTTAGAGGTAAGGATGAGCTAATCAGGATAGGTATGTTTATCATGCCTTGTCTAAACTAAGGCATCAATAGTGTCGACGATTTTTATTCTTATAGTCCTGAATTTAATTGCAGCGTAAACTAAGGGGTACAAATATAATATTGAAATGACAATCAAGACGCTGTTCATTTATCTCTTTATGTTATACATAGCTGCAAAACATCTTAACGTCTTGATATGCTGAAATTATTTGCTATTTTCTGAATGTCAAAATTTAATTCCTTATTCATTCTTAAGGCACACGTACCACATATTATTATGTAAATTATGAAGTAAAACCAAAGTATTAATCATTGCAATAACAATATTCAAACTAATGTTACACATGATGCGATGACCATGCGGGTGCGCAGACATTGGGCGGTGATGACGTCACTTCTCTATAACCCGTCTAAATATAAACGGGATGGGCTGAGGTGACACAGACCAGAGTCGTGAACATTGCAAGATTCAGAACCATATGAGTTATGTTCTAAAATGTTTATTTTGATGATGGAAAACCAGGGTCACACACCCTACTTTTTGCGCTTGGGTAACTATTTGATGAATGAAAAGTATGAATTAATGGTTAAGTTTTACTTTGTCAACAAATATTTATTTTGATTGATATCTTACAAAAGCATGTTCAGAAGATAGTTGTTATATTTTCATGTCTCCTTTAGTGCGTGGGTTGTATCTTTGGCATGAATTATGCCGTCAATGGACTAGTCCAGTTCCTACGTATGAAGTCCATATTTTAAAATGTATTTACGAAATTTCTTAAGAGGAAGTATCTACAATTCTGTAACTTCTTTTTTCTAAATATTGGCAAATAGGTATTGTTGACAACAACTAACAGAAAATTAAAGTGGTTGCCATGGATACCGTATTTATCATGACTATGGACCAAACTACCATCAATACCAAATAGAATAAGGCAGATACTTTGTTTATAAGTTTAGTATTAATTCGATGTATGTCTTACGTCACTTTAACATATGATGGCGTAACAATATGGATTCTACCAAAACACCCGTTGTATGGTTTCATCAACCACACACCGGTACTCTATTACTTGGTAAACAACAAACACTGTAGCTCTTTGCATAATCATGTGGACATTGTTGACACGCCCGGTTCAAGATTTCTTTCGAGTGTTATTTTGGCTTAATTCTGAAGTGAAATTTTTGAATATTGGTCGTACTGCTATGGAACTACGAATTTTTGTCTTGTTTTGTGTTTAGTTTTGATCTCTAAGCTTGCTGAAGACTCTTAAAAATCGCGTTGAAAGACAACCCATCAGACTTTCGTAACCCATTTTAACCTTTCCAAACCCTAAACTAGGAAAGAGTAATTTCTAAAAATAAACCAGTAATATTCAGTTATGGAAAAAAAATTCGCCGAAACAAAAATGCTTCATCCGATCACAAAATCCAAGAAGCAATGACATCATCTAAAGACAGACACACAAATCCCCTTTACAGTATCCGTAGTAAAGATCAGGTCTGTTTAACTGCACATGCTGGTACATTATCTTATTAGCCAAAGATGCCGGAGGATGTCAGTTAACTAGCGGATATGTTCAAAATCCGACCTTGTCGCGACGGCCCATATACTTGTGGAGAAGAGCTGAGACGAATCTATTGATGGATGCATCGTTCTCATGGTTGCTAAGTAACTTGTAGTGTGTATAAAGTTTTTTGATAACCCTCATTTGGACTCATATCGTAGGATATTTTTTTGGGTGTCTTCGTCGAATCTTGATACTGCACAAACGTCTATCATTGACTACTTAGAACATTATAAAATCGTTATAAAAGATATGAATCTGACAACAAATTTCTACAAATATAAATACAAATACAAATACAAAGTCTTTATTCGTAGAACATAGGTAGTAAATAGGTGTTACATCAATGGAAATGACCGCTATGTCTAGCCGGGACCGGCATACAAATATTTTTAGTTTAACACTGAAAATTGAATTTACACTAATTGATTACATAGTAATAAAGTAGGCACTTATACAAACATAATTAAGATGGTTATATATCCACATCATCTAAGAATTCTTGAACACTGTAGTATCCCTTTTTTATTAACATATCTTTAAGCTTTATTTTAAACAAGTTATTTTTTAAATCTTTATATCTTTTTGTTTTAAATCTTTATATCTTTTTATTTCTATGATGTCTGGTTAGTTTATTCTCTCTGCTATTTTTAACTTTCTACATTTTGGTTCTATTAGTTTTATGACTTTTGATTTTGAACTCGATATCCAGGTTATTTCTCTAAATGGCAACAGTCATCATTATCGCCTCTAGAAGAACCTAATCACCTCACCCAAACGATTTCCTATCACTTTCTGCAGCTCGCACTACTTTCATACTTCCGATAATACTTATTCGTTTTCCTTTCCAATCTAGTTATAATAACAGTTTTCCGGTTTTCGTAGCCTACTTCGGGTATTAGTGACTAATTTTAATGAATTTAGTTTTAACTTGCGTATTTTGCTATTCATGGCGACCTAAGGTTACAATTTTGTCCAGAATCCACTTGTACCATTTCTTTATTGGTCGCCATCAGATATTGCAAAGGGAAATAAAAAGGCTTCTGCTGTGTATAATTCAGCCTGAACTTCTACCTTTGAAAATAATATTAGGTTTATTAACATATTATACATATAGCGCCCTCTACAATTTAATGAAAGGAAATTATGTTTTATTTATCCATGCAATTAAAAGGAGGATGCTTACCATCACTAATGATAACAGCTTATTTAGGTCTCATAATACATTATTTATTATACATATTTTATTTGGGTATTTTGTAAGATTCTAGTGCAATACCATGACCCATATAAATACCAATTTTTTATTAACTGCTAAACTGTTAACATTTATTATTACCAAACAAAAGGCTAATAAATCAAACCTAATTTTAAAGTTATGCGAAACGCGCGCAGTTTTTGCCTCTCCAAATAAATTATGCAGGTTGTGCATGCAAAGGCACCACTTAGGCACTACGTATATACTGCTATGTATAGCAACCACATACCTAGATGCATTTAGAATGTCAATAAATGCATTAGCCACAGCAAATATGACATTTTAGTGTAGTCGTGTTAATTAAAGATCTGCAAATGAAGGGCCTTTTAGTTTTGCCATGAGAGTTAAATAAAATAGCGACAATAATGTAAAACATTTATCACAAGCAATAAATATCGAATGATAAATTTAAAGTTTCACACTGGCTCCGTGCCAGCTCTTTGTTTGTCTGCTACAAGGAAAATATTTGATATCAACTATTTATATTTACTTTTATTTCATCGCAACTACATCTAATCAATTATAATACACAGGAAATTAATGAGGAAAAATAATGAAATAAATATTTATAGATTCAGTATTACTCACGTCAATTATACAATATCTCCCGTTAATCATCTTCACAATTAAACACCACTGTTATTTATAATCACAACACATAATCTATAGTAAATCACAAACTTTCGTCCATTATTGGAATCTAAAAAATGTCGCGTTTGCGCGCCATCGCTCGGCCGTACGCATTTTACATTTGCCTAAAAAAAAACACTGTACACTGCACACCGTAAATATTACATTGAATACACTTCACGCATTTCTAACAACGAAACATGCAGCAATTCTAATTTCGAGCGACATCAACTTGGCAAAACTACACACAAAAGTAAACTATTCAGTTACATATTTCTAACTATAAGCATAGCGCGATATCGCTCCGTGGTTGAGCAATAAGGATGGAATACAA
Organism: Trichoplusia ni; assembly: GCF_003590095.1. Lineage (NCBI taxonomy): Eukaryota > Metazoa > Arthropoda > Insecta > Lepidoptera > Noctuidae > Trichoplusia > Trichoplusia ni. The sequence continues at coordinate 2,643,834 of NC_039493.1, forward strand.
ATCGCGAGCTTTCGTGTGTACGTGCGAGTGAGACGGCTGTAGTTTCTTAGGGCTGCGTCAGTATCCGGTATTCCCGTTCGAGATTTTTGTGTAGAGAGGTGTAGCGTGCGGCGGGCTGTGATAACGTACGCGCGTCGTGGGCACTGCGTTCAAACTCCCAACTGACCTTTATAGGATAATACTACAGCTTACATTGTTAACCGCATACATATTCACACCACTACATTTACGCACAATTCATCACTTAACTATGGAGCTACGCATTATAGTATTAACTTCAAGATTTTGATGTGAAAGTTTGTTGTTACGCGGTTAACATTGGCAGGTACCTATTTGGTCTGTCTGTTCCCTAGAAACAAGCTGGATAGGTGTAATAATAATGCATTGTTTGTCCGCCTTATCTGATAACGCTATGTAAGCAGACCAATATACCTAGTTGGAATATAAATAATGCGTACAGAATGTAACTTAGGTATATATATACAGATAATGTATAACAATATTATTAAAGTTGAGCATCGAATGTGTCACCTTATTCTCATTATTGTTATTCGTTTTCTAATTATAACAGCCTGACTAAGTCCATTGCGGCCAATGTCCCATAATTAGTAATTAAATGCAAAACAACATTTAATTCTTTACCGATATGCAAACAATTTTAATATCATCTAAATACTAATTTAAAAATAAACTATAGCAAACATATTTTGATGTTTTTACTTTTAATTTTATCACTATTATTGGCCCTATTAGATTTCTATTAATGAACTTCAGGTAATCACTAAAAACGGTCTGTTGACTGACTGTTGACTAATGTCAAAGAAAGAAAAGAATTCAGAGAGAAATACGGCAAAATAGTGCAACATCCTCAAGGCAGACTTATTAATCAAACCGAGAGGAGCTTTCTCGCAATTAATATGAAGAGAAGTAAAATAAAAAATAATTAAAATGAAAGAGTAAAATGAAAGAGGTTTCATGCAAGATATCAATGATGTACCTTTCATCTACAACACTAATATCTAAGAAATAAGTTAGCAAATTCATTCGCTTTTTAAAACTGAAATTAAAAGTCTTTTTACAAGAACTTTTTCATGAGTAAAATATATTTCATTTGTATTCCAACTCGTTTTGCTGCGGTAAAAACGCCTTGGAAAATATTAGTATGGCTTGTAAACAAGGCCGACTGATTGCTATGTGATTCGCGAAGGCGGTTTCGTAATAAACTAAACATTCTGCAACCAAGGCATAAGGCACCTTTTTATTTTATTTTTGGCCTCGTAGCAACTAAAATCAAACTGCGAATCAGTAAGTTCGGTATCACCAATTGGATTAAAATGACACGTTTCGAATCCTCCGATGCATTTTTCTAACACAATAATTGGAAATTCAGTTCGGGGTGAAACACCCACGGTCTATACAATGAATTTGAAGTCATTCATCTGCCATTAAATACCTGAATTGGAGCCCTGAAGTAGATATAGGGTAACTTTCTCTTCTTTTCTGAAGCTGCTGTAATTGGTTAGGAAGCAGGACTGCCAAGTCAAAGGTCTCGAGATCGAACTCTTAAGAAACTATCGAGTTTTAGAATGTTGTGTGCATGTTACAAATAAACATAACAGCTTCGCCTAATTTTCCTAAAGGTAAATAATTCAATATTAATAAATTATAAATTCAATAGTAATAATTAAATAAGTAAGGAATATAATTCGTGGCCGAATGTACATAAGTACCTACGTCTGTATGTACCTATCTAAGCTCTCCATTATACCCAAACACCAACTGAGTAAGTCCTTATTAAATGATGCAACGGTTTACTCATGCGTATTTATTGGAGTTGCCCGACTAACAAGAATACTTTCTGGACTTGCTGCTGCGCGTCAGATTCCTCAATGCTGAGGGTCGTGACCACGTGGAAACGATGTACTGCGTATAACTTACTGGATTTAAAGAAATACAAAACAAAAAGAAAAATTAAATTCAGTAGTACTGAGAAAGGGACATTTTAAACGTTAATAAGAGGAAGCTTAGAAGACCATGTCATATTGTCGTATTGATTGATAGACCTTCGTACTGTACCTATGTACTACAATTATGGAAGGATGTACTCTACCATCAACAAGGACAAATATTGAAGATCAAGGTTTTTCAGGAACACATCTTTATGACAGCCGCACTGAATCATAATACAAAGCCCATCCCAATTATCCCTCACATTCAAAAGTTCATCAAAAATCTCGTAGAAAACCTATAAAGAACTGCAATCACACTTGACACAAATATCGTGTATAGTAATTAGGTGCGCAGGCGTCGATTTCACGGTGCAGGCTTATCCGCTAGGGCTGCGGCCGTTAAAGTTTTATCAACATTCGATAAAGCGTTCGATCGCTGCGCGCGCGCAATGTGGGTCGCCGGCTACCTGCGGCTCCTCCACACTGCATGCGTATTGTAGGAAAATGGACTTTTCTAGATTTACTAAATGAATGTCAAGAGAGTAGCGCACTGGTTAGGAGTTCGGGGTTTTGAGTTAGGTCCGGATTGCATCTCAGCGTGACTTTATTCCACGTAATATTACAAAAACTTTAAAAACAATATGAAAAGCTACATCTCCAACAATAAAAAAAAATCTCCAACAATATTTTCTGTATTTTCATTGTAGAGACAATTACTATTAGTTAAATAAGTACGACGATCTAAGGACGGTCGACTGAGAAAACTCAATTTCCCAAATCTGACATATCATTTTTATAAAGCATGCGTAACTTCCTCCGTTTCCCTAAGCTGACCGTTTTATCAAAACGAAACTACCAGCGAATCTTCCCAGTGAGGTCTAGGTTCTTAGGTCAATAATCGAGGAAATAGAAAAGTATGGAGAGAATAACTGAAGTAAAACACGTTATCTTGGAATCACAAAACTCAAACAATCGTCAAAAGCTACGGTATATGTGTTTACAGTAAACTGTCGTAAAAGGGATTGTTAAAGCTGTGATCTGTCAGGTTCTCTCTCGACGTATGAGGCGGCGCTTGCGAGCTCCGAACAAGCCCCGCTGACGAACAATGGCCTGCGGAAACAGTCATTTCTAAAACGTCCAACTTGCCTTTTAACCTACAACATTACAAAAGTAATAGTAGAAAACTCCTTTAGAATTGTTTCAGAAAACATTTGTGCACACATTACTACGTTTTTCAAGCAGTTGTTGTGTGGCGGCCGGCGCGTGCGCAGCTCTTCGTCGTGCCTGCCGCGTGACGTCAGAGGCATGACATGACAGCGAGACAACCCGAGCGGATTGAGCAAACTATTTGTCTGTTAGCAAGTTTGTTCGCCCCGGCTCGAGTCGTTTGGCGTCATAGTTCACCATCGCCGCCCGCCGCCGCAGCCGCCCAGCCCGCCCCGACCCCGCCGGGACACCGCCGGAGCCTGCGACACGTGACTCGCCGTGATTGGTTCACACTTCTTTTTTTCACGCTGGCAGCCGCGATCCGTAGTCTTTTACATTCGGAATTTTCCATGTGAGTTTTTTATTTAAGCAACGGACTATCCAATAACCTGTATCCAGATTTAGGTAATTCTCATTTTTTGTATTTTTTCTTTTTTCTCGTTTTTGCCGCAAAAATTAAGTGAAATACGTGGGAATAACGTCAATATCTTGATTAAATATGCTCTCAAGGTGATTGGAGTTGGCCCACATGTTTCAGTTTTTCTTATTCTGTCGTTTTGTGAAAAAACCGAGACCATATGCTGCAGAGTTGAGTGTTTTGTTCATTTCCTCCATTGTTCGTTAATTAAAGGCTTAAGTTGTGTGTGCTGGAAATAGGTTAGCCTTTTGTTCAGAGCTTTGAGAGGCTGAAAAACGCTTTGAGGTTTCGGTTTAAGTTTTAGTATTTCTTCCATTTCGTGGAAACAATCTCCCTACTATCAAGACAGCTCTATCGAGCCAAGATTTTTTTATTCTGATCCATCAATTATGGAATAGAAAAGGAAAAAGACGTATAAAATAAATGTTTTAAACTGAAACTGTGTTCAAAAACGTCCGAACCCAAATTCCCACAAGCTTTGTAGTGGAAGGGACTGCGCATTGTTGACTTGCATAGTCAAATTATTTGTGTGCACAGCTGTTGTGAAAAATTCAAACATTTTTACTAAGTGTCATTTTCATATTCATAGTAACCACTTGACATATTCTGGTCAGTATAATGAAATACCAAGTTTCAATGAAACAATAATAGTGAAGATTACTGAACCCTTTGTATCCAGACAGAATTTTTCATTTTTCTGTCACTTGCAAATCCTGTAGTATCATTTCTTTTTCTTAGTTTTGAGGTACCCTTAGCTTTAACAAGTTATTAAGAACACAGTTAAAAGTATACGTATAGTTTTTAATGCCTACGCTTTGGGCCATAGGTGCTTAAACGTCGATAATCTGTCAACAATTTTTTAACTAAGTCATTATTCCATGGAAATATTACAATTTGTAACTGTTGGTCCTTCTGTAACCTTTCTCCTGGGCGTAAGCTACACTGAAATGGAATTTTACTTTGTGGTCCTGGAACAATCCCATCAATATTTGTTTACAAAATACTCCTTATATCATAGATCCATCTCCATTCACAAAACTACCGATAGTCTTTTGTTTTAGATACAAGTACAATAAGGGTCAGCTTTTAACTCTTTATGCAAAGAAAAGTTTCGCATCACGACTAATAACTATGAAACTTATTTAAAGTTTTGAAACTTATTATCCAATATTTTACATCACAGTCCTATAAATCGATTCCTTAATATTGTACCTTAACGACATGTTCGGTAAATCTAATTTACCGTCCAACAATCCCTACACAGGCGTGTACGTTACATGAAATACCACAACTCTCCTAGTTACAGGCCCTTTAACGGTTAGTTTGTATTCTGTAACCTAGTTATTGTAACATTTTACGATTGCATTGTTGTCGAGTGATTTTTTTTTCAAATTGTACCCGATAGTGTATTTGACTGTGCCTGTGTTTTAAACTACTAACGTTTAACCTAATTTGTATGGGTGTGTGGTATGCTGTTTTTATAGCACCAAAATGTTATTTGAATTCTGGAAGTAATTATGTTTTCAAAGTTTAAATGACATATGTATATATTTACTGAATACCACGCTATTGGTAGGTTCGCACAGGCTCAGGTCACTGTTAGATGACTGCATGGATAGCCGAGTGTTTAAGGTCCCTACGAAAAACCTACTGTGCGCCAAGTGCTGCGGGTTCGATCCCAGATAAGGACAAACGTGTGTGATCTTAAAATGCTTGTCTTGAGCCGGAGTGTCTTTGTCCATGTGACTAAAATGCTTGTGAAAGCAACGCGACACAAGGATTAAATTCTACATATAGTGTGGTTTAAAAAATGGTTCCTGATCATTCTCGTCCTAAAAATGGGTAGATATTTTATGGTATTTACTTTAAGGTTTTCCGCAAACACATAGCTAGTGTATTCTATTTAATACATACATATGAGTAATAAAATTGTCACAAATGCAAATCTGACCGCTAGAAAATCATGTTTAGCCTTTGTTTGCACAGAACGGTACTATACGACGCCGACCTATTCACGGATGGGGTGAATAGCTGACCTCTTAATGTGGACAATGTTTAGCTGGACTTTGTGGGGCCCGCTCCGCGTGTGGTCAGGGCCCTCCGCATACTCTTGTAAAATAATATTAATACTATGTTAGTGCTGGAAAGTCAGAGCGAGCATGTATTATGGTCAGAATATTTCGGTGCTTTTCTTGTATTTTTGTAAAGATTGTCAGTTAGATGTAACGAGTCCAATATTCTTATATGTCTTTTGGGACTTCGAATATGTCGGTTTGTTTATTTTATGTAAAGGGTAAAAGTAAAAGGAACGGGGACACTAAGGTTCTTGGCTTGTTTGATAGTCTTCTGTTTGTTGAGCACTTGTTTCGAGTTTAGGAATGTGAAATCTAAGTTAGGACGGCCTCAAAGCTTTTTTAAATATATTATGTAGTACGAATAGGTAAATTGCATTGGACAAAGAGTAAAGACAATTTTGATGTAAAATAAAAAGTAACAAAAGACATTTTTAGATGTCATAGTTAAACGAAATCTATGTGTTCGATAACCACTGTCACCCTTACATCTTAATTAAACCGAAAGCCTTGAAGATCTAACAAGCAATAAATATCACACCTTTCCGTTTGCGTAACTCACAACAAACTTCAATATATATAAAAAAACGCGAATTTTTTCATGGCGTAAAATTGTCCGCGCTCTTATCGCGACTATAAAATATTTTATACTCAACAATACCGCCGGGTAAAAAAATCATTGTGATAGTTCGTACGTTCATAGCAAAAACTATACTTATGTGTGCTAGCCATGCACTGGACCTTGGGAACTAGCTAATTGGATTTCAGGAAAGAGTATTTAATCTTATATCAACACGCTTATTTTCATTTAATCATCTGTCTCTACTATCTTGGTTATTCATTAGGGTTGCACAGTGGGCTCGTTAGTTGGTTATGGAAAAGGCTTTTCGTGTAAAGGGGTTTTGATATTCCTAGGGCTAGTCCAGTCTTTTGGTGGTGTCTTAAGTTTTAAAAGGACTGATCTAAGTAGGTGTGTCATCAGAATCTGATGATAATTTCTTGCAATAAACGCAACCTTATTTTTTTTTTATCACACAGTTTGAAATTAAGAAGACTGTGATCTTCATTATTTCTGTTTATAGGAAAGATCATCTTTACCTACACTTAAAACTTTGTTTATGTTTAACACTAAACAGCAAGGCGGGCAGGTCACTAGCTCTGCAGTAAGACCGGGGGCCTTCCATTTTCTCCTTACAAAAAAAAAACAATTGACGTTTACTTAATCATCGCCATTGAAGCCCAGTTACTGCCTCCTTTCGAGATGACGTTCACACTAAGGTATTCAATCTTTTGGGGAGTTATTCAAGTCATATGCACACGACACCCAGAATATGAACTAGTATTTGTAAATCACATAAATGCCTGTCCGACGCAGGAATCAAACCTCCGGTTTTGAGTGGTGACCTATACCACTCGGCTTTCCGTGTAAATAGTAGAACTTCTCTTTCATGCATTTCTGATTCCTACTTCCCTTCCTCCAGTTTTTAGTAGTTTCTAGACTCAAAACATCAAACTTTGATTGACCACCCTTCCCCTACTTGACATCCGCCACGTGTCTACATGATTAACAAACAACACTATTCTTTAACAACGCAATGTAAATAAAAACTTAAAAAGACCATAGGTAGGCTAGTTTCTGATCAGTGTATTTTACAATCACCGGTCAAACCTCAACCCAAGTACTGTGGTAGTGCAAATTCGTGTTCTATAGACTGCGAAAGCTGGAATAGATCAGACATTCTAACAAGGGTCTTTCAGTGTCCGTTGAGATCCGTGATGAGACCGTGATACGAGATAAGAGGTTTCTTGTACCGAAGAAAAAAGATAAAACTAAGGGCCCCTCTTATATCACCTTTTCAGGATTATTGTTCTGGGTAGATGGCTTGTTACAAAGATTTCCTGTAAGCCCGAGTTTGCAGGGTTTCTATTTCATGATAGTAATTTACCTGTTTCCATTAATTCGGGTTCGTCGTAATGTCTGTTTCGTTTCCACGATAGTAATTCAATGCAAAAATCCATCTTACCTCTAAGTATTACACAGATGTTTGTCATTCAAGGTTATTATTTACTTGGGTTTCATGAAAACCTATAAAATAGTGTTATCGCATAAAGATTTGCTGCTAGATGTATTTTAATATCGCGTCCGTTGTGCAATGAGCGTTATCGAGCTTTCGGCTTTTATTGCCTTACTGATACAACACAATCATTGTGATTGTGAAATTATATTATATTTTATACACTGTTACCATGTAACAAGGAAAATAATTAAAATGTTACTTTTTATTGCCATTTGTAATAATTTTAACAGTTTTACTACGCTGGCAACACTCTCGCTGTAATATGTTATGGGAGTAATTGTTTTTAGGCTATGGCCTTTTTAAATTATTGTTAACATTACCTTATAAATGTTTTTATCAAGGAAACTCTAAATGATTGCTGTTGCATTCAATACGTTTTTCTCTTATTCCATAATAGCACACCGTGTGACTATATTATTTATATTTTTTATAGAAAAGTACAATGATACAGAACAGTTGCATTTACAAAAGAGAGTGAATATCTTATGAAACTCTGTCCGTACACACCAATCCTCTGACGCATTCCCGGTTAGGTGAAAAGGCATACTAAATTCGCTAAAATAAAACAGCAATATTAATTTAGACTTTTATTTCAATAAATCAATAAATTCTACTAACATATTACTCTTATTGTTCTGTAACATGAAATCCCTAAATAAATAACACTTCGATAGGATCAACTTCGCGCTCTCATTACCTAATATTCAATATTTGTGACTTATAAACTACAAAATAAATTGCTCATTCACAACTCCAAAGAATTCCTTTACTTAAAAGTAACATAGTCGATTTAGAACTACATATTCGACTAAAATATTTAGTAGAATGACGTCACACAACTAATTTTAATTAATTAATGTTGACTGAGGTTTAGCCAAGTCAGTTGCTAATACACAAGATATGAACTTAACAATATCATTATAAACTAGTCGTACTAAGTTGAATATCACTATACTTACTGTGAGCTAATGTGTAACGGTTTCATTACCTGTCTTAACCATCAAATCTAAGAAGTATTTTAGTTTTATCCCCTTTAAACCAAACTATGCAGATGAGTTAATCATATAATTTCTGTACAGCCATACGATTTTGAAACTTATTCCTTTATCACATGATTTAAAATTGTTTACATTTTAAATCTTTTCACGGCTAAAACTATAGGTCTTAGATTTGATGGTAAAAATCTTAAATTAAATTAAATACATACTTGTATAAGTTCAGATCTGCTGACATTAGAATTGTGCTGAAAAACATAAGCTGTAGAAATAATATAAAATCCCTGTATAACATTGACGTTCACAAACATACAATATGTTAGATATTGATTGCATTTCATTCAATTCCTAGTTTTATATAAAATAGATATGCATTTATTTACTTCAGTGTAAATTAAAAGTAGAAAATAAAAATCATAGAAAAAAAATAACGTATTATGGTTATAGTTACATTTTGTTTTTTATTCATATATGTTTATCTGATGATTTTAAACTCAATATTATTTTAAATGCTTGTTTTTTATTCTTAAACAGTGTGCCTTGAACGACGCGTTCTTTATGACCTGCATATTATAAAATTTACGTTTGTGTATATTGAAATGCTTGTAAAAATAAATTCATAAATACATACATAATTGCATAGAAGATCTTATGTATAGCCGAGGCCCGGGTTCGATTCCCAAGTCAGACATAGTTCAAAGGGGTAAGTGGTAGATGAAGACATTTACTTATTTATCTATTTAATGTGTGTACACTTATAATAATGAGGCTGATTGTTGTTTTCTAAATTAGCATTTACTATTAACTAATGTATTTTATTTAGCATAGTTAGGCTTTCCTATTATTGGTAGGTGGCGCTAGTTGTGGATACAGAGTATTTTGAAGTTGGTAAAAAAGTTAGGTGATTATTAGTACGTTTAGAAAAAAGAATTTTAAGGCAAAGAGCATAGGGTTGTAAATAGTATGGCAAGTATATTCCCAATGATTAATTTAATGCTTTTTATTTTTTTTATTCGAGAATTATAGAGTTTCATATCTCTTCTAAATTCTCGTCTTTATATAAATTACATTTCGTACAGTGGAAAATAGAGAACGGAAACGATTAAATAAACGTTGGCTAGAAATGAAAATGGTTTCCACTCCGCCAGTTGTATCAATCATTGAATCCTAGACCCAGGTAATGTTTACCTAGAACTAATTACTATGTACGACAAAGCTGCATTTCTCAATAGAAAACGATTATTCATTACATAACAACACAGCGCCACCTACCGGCCGTATGCCTGATATCGTTTCACGAACATTAATTGGAAAATAATTGATTTGAACTATAATTACTATTGTGTTAATTAAAAATGAGCTCTATCATAATGGTGTAAGGTGGACAATGCAATGTGCAGTTTGTCGATAAGTATCTTAATGTAGACGCTGTTTTTATTGGAACATATTTTGAGAGGCGTTCTTTGCTTCAATGCTGTTAGAATATGTGAGAAAGATTTTTTTATTACTACTTTTAATAAGATGTTTTTTTATGTTATTCTACTATTAAAGGATTTTAATTTAATGATAATGATTTTAAGTAGATATCTTTATTTCAGTGATAAATCCATTAAAAGTAGTTTTTTATTCTAAGATTTTAGTAAATATTTATTTCCGTCTATTTTTAAGTGAAACTTCATTGTTTTTTGCATGCTACGAGATTGCCTTAAGAAAATATTCATATTATGTTTAATATTATTAAAATACATGATTTTTTATGCTTTTCAAAGTAATATAATCGCATTGTCTTAGTTTTTAGTTTTTATGTACAATTGTTTACTTCGGTATTTCATTAAAACAAAAAGCAGCTATTTATATATAAATAGAATCCCTGCGAGTTACTGTTTAAGATTTAAAATACCAGTATTATTTAATATATTAAAGACAGCTCTTATTTAACGATTTGTAATTAAAATATATATACTCAATCGAGCAAACACTTCAACACATTTTCTCAATCGCATATACATTTCATAAATACATATATGAATATAGTATATGTTATGTACAATTTACATAATTATATATATTGTGAAAAATATGCGCGAATTTGTTTGTTTAAAACGATGACGTCACTACACAACTCTCTCAAATATTGAGTTACGATCCTTACGCTTCACGTAAATATAAGGCGAGCGGCTCACGTAGCGATAGTTTACTTAAAGTGGGTAATAGATGGCGCTGTTGACAGTGCTTGTAATTTAATTAAATAATTTGATTTGTTTCGTTTTGTAAGTTTCAATTTAGTGTAAATAATGTACGCATTGTTATGAATTTAATGTTTTGTTAATAGAATTTCTTGGTATTGGTAATTTAATGTAGTAATTTATACGTTTTTGTTGGTAAAGACATTTTATTTGTCAATAGACTCACTAATTTAGTGATCGAGAAATTCTGATTGTAATTAGTGTTTCTATGGTTTTGTGAAGAGTGGCCAAAGTATTAACATGTAAGTACAAGTAAGATAATTTTAATATCTTTTTGTAATTTTATTCTATCGCTAAGTGAGCCACAAGCCTGCAAAGTTAGGCCAGGAGTTCAGCGTATAACTAGTATATCCAGACGATAAGAACATGTTATAAAAATAGTACTCTATTATTGCTATGAAAACAAACTGTTACAGGAAAATAGACTTTTTGTAACTTATGTATTATTTTGACACTTTTGACTATCTCCTGGACTAACCGCCTCTTTCCTAACACGATTTTGTACCCAACACTGTTTCTCTAACTTACCTTATAATGTGAGCATTCATTTGGCTATATATCTGTATATAAAGTGTATTTTGAACTTAAATAACGCATGTATAAGGCTGTTTTTACTTTGCAGTTTCTTGGTACATTTTATTTTAATATGTATGGAGATGATAAGACCTACAATTTGCTTTCAATAACTTCGCCTAACCTCACAAACCGCGTAACAACAGCACTTACAGCAACATGCGTTATTTACAGCCCATTACACATGCGCAGATATTTTACTCACATATTTCTTTACTCATTGAAAAATAGACTTTATACAACTATTATAAGATCGAAATTTGTTTAAAGTTGGCGTCTTGAGCTACATTAACTCCACACATTTTATAGCTACGATATAATGAATATATAAGAACTATTTGTCACGGTATGTTATGGCTTGTTCAGGCGTTGAGACTGACGATTATATAACTGTCCTTGTCTAACAACAACGATCTATCGTCCTAGAAAGAGATAACAAGTGAGCTAGACTCCTACTTAAAGTTCTGAATGAACTTGTTAAGTTGTCTACGTAAAGTAGTACATAGTCTAGTATTTAATAATAGCTAAAGACAGCTAGTATTTATAATATTCTAGAATAACTAGATTCTTAAAGATAGAATCAGCTAAGTCAGGTAAAACGTAGTTAAGTTACAATTTTAATATTCTTTTGAACTAAGTAGTGCCATATAGTACGATGTAAATACCATTTTTTATTATAGTATATTTTAATATAACATATAAATATGTGGGCAAAGAGTAAAGTATTAGTCACATTGGACTGGAATGTTTTTATACAAGTAGGATCTTATTAGACCAAAATCTAGGCTTTATTCAAAAACTAGGCGATAGGGCAAAGGTTAAAATTATTTAACATTGAAAAGGTTTTCTATATAAAAAATAACATAAATATGGGGAATACCTTTGCCCAGCAGTGGGGTAAAAAGAAGAAGTGTAGTTTTCTCGTACATTTCACAAAACAGTCATGTCGTCAGAACCCGCCATAATATACAGCGTACATCATATCCGTGGATCTAAAGGACGCAAAGAGATCAAAATGTTGCGCGTGCGCATCGAGCGATGCCCGGTCAAAGTTAACATGATTTTCTACTATTAAGAGATATAATTAATATAATTATTTCGCTATTATTTGTAAATATTGATATTTTTAGCATTGACCGTTTGACCATTGAGCAATGTTAATCATTGCTCGCGACATTTCAAAATACAAAAGCAGTTTTTTTCCTTCAAACATTGTCAAGATATTAAAAATATTTTATTTAAATATTGTTTTTTTCTTTTTACCTTATACATCGCATCTAGTGTGAACAATATAATGTCTTATAAACTAAATGATTTACTAGTAATCTGCAACTATTGAGTTACAGTTCCATCGAATTCTTAACTACATCAAATCCAATAGCGATTATACGAATTCAAATTCCAAAATGGCGTCAAATTCAACATGTTTCGTCAATTTAAATATTTTTACCGTTTAATATATGCGGACACTCCATCGCAAAGTAATCGTTTTACTCAAATATTGACGCGATTTTGAAACACTCAATTATTCAGATGCAATGATTGTTACTTAATCTAAAAACTTAACATCGAATACGTTTCACCTGCGTTCAGGTTAGAATCGTAATGAAGGTGCAATGTTTGTAGCCACTTGTCACTTTAGCCTGTAGGGGTGAGTGGCTAGGGGGTCTTTAGCCACTGGGTGTCGGTGGCTAGAGGGGGCGGGGGCGCGGGCAGCGCGAGCAGCGAGCATCACCGCGAGGGACAGCTGCTGGCCGCGGACTTGCCGCTCAGGCACGAGAACCCGCTCGTGCCCGACTGCAGGCTCGACATCGAGCCCCTGGAATAACTGGACCGGTTAACACCACGACAACTACTATGTAACCAAAATTAACGGTTTTCTAATATTAAATGAAAGATATTCTTAATCTGCAGTATGGTTGATATGCATACTTCAGTAATGCTGACTTCCCAAGGTAAGAAGAAACTGTTTTCAAAGTGAATATTGCCGACACGTCTTAATGCCTCAACAGCGATTAAAAGCACTTTGCGGCCTATTAATAACACCAACGCTGTGGTCACACATAGAAACATTTGCTTTATCTTTTTATTTTAAAACGGTACAACTTTAAAGCCACACTTGTTTGTGGTCGTAAATCGTGAGTATCCTAAAAGCCGATGCATACCTTGAAAAGTCAGCTAAACAAATTTCAGTGTAGAATATAAACCTGATATGTCGTGGTCACTGTGTGTGTTGGGTGGTGGTGGGAGTGGTGGTGGTGTGTGGTACGCACTTGTAGTGGTGGCTGGCGAGGGTCTCGTGGAAGTACATGAGCTGCGCGGCGCGGTGCGCGGAGTCCAGCAGCTCGCAGCGCCACTGCAGGATGTAGCTGCCGCACTCCAGCATCACGTGCGAGCCCTGGACACACAACACTATATACAACTAACTGCTTAGCTGTTACCGCCTGCTACATGGATCCCACGGGAACATAAAATCGGGATAATAACTGTCCTGTGTTCAGTCAACTACCTGTATACCAAGTTTCGTCTAAATCCGCCTGAAAGAGTACCCAATATCCATACATACAAACTTCGCGTTTTATAAGATTGTTTATTCTTACATTTCTGCCATACGTATAATAAACTAGGTAGCCACGACAAGAGATATGGTATTGATATAGATCACGCAACTCAAATGTGTGTTATGCGGTCTCGACCGCGACATCTTGGGTCTTGGATAGACATCGAGGATTATGAGCGTACAGCAGAAAAATATTCTAGTCGTTTAAGTTTTAACAATATCAAATAAATCTTCATTACTGAAATAAAAAAAGTTAAACACTTAATTACTGATTTCAAACTGCCTTTAATGCCTTCAAATTTTTCTATCTATATCTTTGAAATGTTACTTATGTAAGTTTTGTATACAAAAACTATTAAAAAAATCGACTAATATGAATGTTTCGTTCATTACTTGACCATAGAACTTCATTATCTTATAATATCCCTTTCACCACTATACCTGTATGCTCTCCCCGTCGTGGCAGACGAGTGTGGGCTCGACCCTGTGGTAGTGTTCCCCCTCGCGCCAGCCCTTCTGCTCCAGCACGGACTTGGCCTCGTCCGCGCCACCTACGCACAGGGCTGCAATGTAATGCGCGAGTTATGCCATAATGAGCTAACAAAACAAAAAGGGTGGGAGAAGGGCAAAATAATAGGAGGGATAACAATGAAGTACAAATTAATGGAGAAAAATATACGTAAATTGGGAAAGTAAAAAAAACGGGTGTGATTAAAAAGGCGCACAAATGATGAACAATAATCAATGAATAAGTTGCAGCAGTTGTTTATAAAATACGGTATTCAGCTGAAACCGGTAATGCATGATGTGTTTATGTGTGCGTGTTTGAACCGCCATATTGTATTTACTGATTTAATTCTTCATCGTAAGTGATGAATAAAATTGCATTAATTGCCAGATCACCAGACATGTAACAGATAACGTCCACCATATATTTTGTATAGAGTGTTACTATGTCTGTATGTTTGTATGTATGTGTATTTACCGGTAGTGTCCGGCGGCGGGTGGTCGAGCTGGTGCTCAGTGCGGTACACGGTGAAGGCGATGTCGTGTCGCAACACGTCGAAATCCCACGTCAGGACGCTCTGCGGGTCCCGGTTTGGGACTATCACCTCGTGCACCTGGTGATTATGAGACTTATTTAGATAGGAATAAGGTTGAATTTTATGTTACAGTTTAGTAAGTACCATAACGATGTATATTTTTGCCCTACTGCAATGCTACTGCTCCCTCGTTTTATGTCGCCTGACAAATACCTTGCATGCGAAACATTTTCAACTTAAGCAAATTCAAAAGACCCAATACCTCTAATTATATAAGTAGGTACATAACTACATACCTGTCCTTTCCCCAAGCTGACGGATCTGTAGATGCTGTCCTCGCTGAGAGGGTCCCCCTCGCGTTCAGTGAAGGCTCCACTCACGTACAGACTCTTGGGGACCAACCCCCCCTCGTGCACGAAGCTCTAAGGACATAAGGCCACATTATACTACGCGAGACAAAGTGTAAGGAACATACAATGAAATGATATTAGCCTATACATGATTGTGAAGTGGATACATAGATTTTTCTTCTACTTTTTGTGTTTAAAGTTTGATATAGTATGCTGTTTGCTGGCTAGCGTGTACCCGTATTAACATTGTTGTTTTGGTGAGTTGGTGGGAATTGCAGGGATTGGGTTGACCATTTTGAAAAGTAATCTATACCATGTTGTAATTGTAAGACTGTACAGATAGCCGAGTCAGAACGCCAAACCGACTGAGCTCGATTTGCTGCCGGTGCAGTCCTCGCTTAGAACAATTATTTTTGATTCCATTTAAAGCGGAGTTTTACGAATTCATTATAGCACGTACTTTTGCATAATTTTCTATGTGTATAAGCAGATATTAAATGAGACACACTGGTAAAAAAATGAGGTAATTTGTAAGTACATAAATTAACTTTAAACCATCTCGAGATTAGTGGAGCCATCTCTGTACACAACTTTTCAATATTCTGGCATCATTTCTAACGGCCTAAGCTGTCAATTCAATCTTAGCAAACCCAGAACAACTTCACCAATAATACTCTAATTGACGAATACATAAAGAAGTGATATATCAGACATCGTCCGTAGCGATGAGAGTGGTACATGTAGTGTGCTGACAGACAGTATCTCGTAGCACATGTGAGTGCGCGACTAGCACGAGGGCAATACACTGAACAGATAGGCCGGCCTCCGCATCCGTGGGTGGGGGGAAATTGTGGCCGAAGATTAAGCCTAGAGTCGAAATAGGTCATAGGTGACCGATTTTATATTTTATTTACTAGGCTTGTAAAAAGGCGTGAGAAATATAGCAAAGGATAACTCATTTAATAATGTAGCGATAACTAGCTGTTTTACACTGAATGTAGAAGTGTATTTTGTAAAATAAAACAGAGATTTAGTTAAACGCTGGAACGATTCAATTAGATGGAACTTTTAAACTATAGGATAATTATTAGGAGTTTGTTGACTTTTGGAAGATCTAAAGATATATATCTTGAAAGTGCAGATATAAAATGTGAATTGTGGTTTAATAGATTTTTATCCAGGGATACGAGAGGCCAGCCGCAGTACTTATCGCGTACAGAGTCGTAATACTGTTGCGGCACGTTTAACGTCGCATCTATTATGTCCGACTGCAGCAAAGTGAAATCAAAAACATTGTTAAAATATACACATAGAATGCGATGTCCATCCAACATTTTTAACCAACTAGACAAGAGTCTAAATAAAGGTTAGTTACAAAAAAAAACATGATTCAATTAACCCTCATCCCTTATACATAGTATAGTCAACTTAGCTTTGCTCTGTGTGATCTCAAGTCCAAACTCAGGAAGAGACAAGGATACCGAAGCAACTTCTTGTAATCATTAGCACACATCGGTTTACAAATTCTTTCCAATGCCTCGTACCATACTGTCTTATTTGGACCCTTGAGGCTTGTGCTATTTTTCTTTAAATATGTTTAAGTCAAGAGTCCTTACCTTGCAGGGTCCTCCAAGGAAGTCCGGGATGAGATCCTTGGGGATATAGTCGAGGAGCCCGCCGGGCTGCAGGTAGTCCTTACCGCCGTAGAATAGGAACTTGCTGCGCGTGTTTTCGTCTGTAATAGAAATGGAAAACTTATGTAAATACACAATGTAACTTTATGATATAATTTTCTGTTTTCTCTATATAAAAAAACATGAATGATTGGCAACACCAAGGATAACAAACATCAGCATCATCATCTCAGCTTATAGCTGTCCACTGCTGGACATAGGCCTCTCCATACGTTCTCTAGCGCGACCAGTTCATTGCCACCATTTGATTTTTAATTATGTTGTGAGTACTACTCCTATTTAATAGAACTAGAGTCTTAAGCAGTACATTCTATAACTCCGACTAGAAACTTGCATACTCTTGCTAATCTAACAAGATGAGCCTGTCAAGATCTCTTACATGGCTAACTGCGACAATTCTCCTCAAAACTTCTATAAACAGCTGAAGCTGAGCTGGACTCACCAATAAAAGTGCTAACAATGGTCCACAATATCGGGAAAACCCTGGGCGCGCGCACGATGAGCACGCGGCCCATGGTCTCGGGGTAGTTGGCCTCCACGAGCTGGATGACGCGCAGCAGCGCGCGCACGCCGGGCCGCCACAGGTGGCGCATGTTGAGCCCGTCCAGGTCCACCAGCAGCGACCACGCCTGCACTGCGCGGGACGACGCGCCCGACGCCTCCTCCAGGAGCTTCAGACCTTCCTCGCACACGTGAAGTGTCTGGTCACATAAACAAAGTAGATCAGTTATCTATCCCTATTTTTGCCACAGTTTTTTACTTTGCAAGGTAGTCCTTGCTGGAAATTTTGAAGTAAGCCAGTTAATTTTGATTTTTAAATTTTTAGTTATTGAAATGTTGTTTCCTTACCAACTTCAAGAGGCCATCTTCACCGATGGACTTGAGTAGTCCCTTCACGTCCATCTGACCCAATCGCAGAATGTACAGCGGACGTCCGTCTGGCAAAATAACAATTTAAATTGTTTTTCTTTTTTAATGATTAGAGCTTTAAACAAGCAAAAAGAAAAAGTTTTACTATCGTACTTTAGTCAGCAACGCTTTTTAGTTCTCCATGGGGAAAATCTCATAACCTCTCGGAGAGGTAAAAGGACTTCAGTTTCCTCAGCTTACCCTTGTCATGGTGATGCCATCCACCAGGGAAGTACTGCTTGACGACATCGGGAGTCTCGTACTCGGAGAGCAGACGGTCCACCTGGTGCTTCTTGCGCCACAGCAGCGACTGCGACAGCATCTCTCGAGCCTTCTCCACGTTGAAGTCGCGAGCGCGCAGGAAGCGGAGCAGGGTCGTGTCGCTTGGTACCTGAAGAGATGTGCAAAATTTAGTTATAGGTAAAGTATACTTGGAACTTTTGGGGTGCTGAATGATTACTGTTTACTTGTTACACGGCATTTAAAAAGTTGGTAGGAATTGTACTATAACAGTATTTGTCTTGAAATTAGAGACAAATACGTCCATTAATAATTCTTAATTTCCAATTATTCCTTTCCCTTTTGTTTGGTTTAGTGGAAATATTTTTTAAATAGTCATCTTTAAATCGCCTCCAGAATCTGACTACCCATATATAAAATGCAAATTAAAATCTGAAGTTACCGTTTAAAACCTGTTCAATGGTATAGAGTAGGTTTCATAGGGTATCTGAGGGTATTTACGTCTGATCGAATCATACGTCTCAGATATTGCTTAACAAGGTTTTTTTGGGAATTTCGTTCAATAATTTAGTAACCATGCGTAAGTGTACATTGGCACAGTATCAAGAGCTCTGTTCACCCGGTGCTTGGCAAGAGTTCACAATTTATTGCCAACGTGTGGAATGCGCGATATTTGCTGTCCTTTCACAGAGACCATAAAGTGAAAAGTATTTTAATTTGTTGCTGCAAAGCCTACAAAGCTGGAATGTAATTAAATTTTTTTGATCTTGTTTTTCCTAGACTGGCGAAATAAAAATTCCAATTGTTACAATAACATTCGCTTTACTTGTTAATTGTTTTAGGATTTTTCCTTTTCATCTTTCTTTAAAAAACATAAATTACATTTTTAAATACAAAAACATCAAACCACAACAAATAAAAAATACTCAGTCAAACTTGATGAATTTTGAATGGGACTGTTTCATGTTAAATGATAAAACAAGCAACAAAATCGGTTCATCCAGTCCGAAGTTAAGAAGAAACAAACATAAAAATATACAGACCCATTAAGAACCTGCACCTTTTTGAAATCGTTTAAAATACCACCAGTTGATATTACTTTTCTACATTTATTACTTTACAATACAAATTAAATAAAACGATCAACGGAAAATCGCTTCAATTATTCACGGCAATTAAATTTTCTTGCGGGGAACAGCCTTGGTCTACAGGTCGACTGTTTGCATTGCATCAATTGGATCGCCATTATCGGAGTATTGACTAATAAACGGAAATAGCCCATTAGAGGCTTCATTAACACTTGAGTAAAGGTAACAGGAAGGAATGTATCAAAACGTATACTTTTGAAGTGGCGTACGTGATACATACTAGCGGAGGTGTACTGCAAGAACCGTGGTTAGCTAAATATCGTTATAAACATAATTACCGGGAGAAGGTTAAATTTTTTAACCATCTTCGTCACTGCTCTTAATAAGATTATTATATCAAAAATATTATGAGTAAACTTGCGGTAAATTATTGCATTTTTAACTTAAAGGGGAGTATAATCAGTAGAATGCTGGTGTTTGCTTACTTTGCCCTTCTGCAAGTCGGCTATCCATTTTCTGAGCTGCAGCAAGCGAGCCTCCTGTACCGGGGTCAGCTCGCCAAGATGACGCTTGATGTACTCGCTGTCCAGCGTATATTGATCTGGAAGAGAAAGAGAGTATATTTAGTCATGAGGTCAAGACTAATTTGTGATTTTTAAGGTGGATCGCAATTTCTCTTGCATTAATTATTCAGCTCTTCCCGACGATTTTTGGCATGAAGGTTACAGAGGCAATATTTCGAAAACCTAAAGTTATAAAACTCGTACAATATCACCAAATATAGTTTTATTATTCTAGTGCCTATCGAAAGACATCTGAGAAGCAAATAAATATTCCAATAATATTTTATGAAGTTTTCGCGTCGCCGAAAATATTGACTTAAGATTATTTCGAGGCTTCCAGTAAAAGCAATTATCTGGCAAAGTATATCTTTATTATTTGTTCAAATTTTCGGAAAACCGGATATTAAATACAACAAGTTCCGCGGATTTTTCCAAACAGAAATGTGGTTGTTTTCATTCGGGGTGGCGGCCACCCCGCGGCATTGGGAACAACTGAATAATCCGATATTCTAGTTTAAGTGGCGTGTTCGATAAGCCTTGGTTTGCATACGGTTACCTACTTTCAAGCGTCCAAATATACGAGGATATTATTTTTTCAATATTCTTTACTTCAACAGTACCAGATGAAAATAAACATAAAACAACAGCATTAGGAAAGTAGTGTAGTTAACATCTTCGGCAAGGAAGGAAAGGGTTTTGATTAACGGTTTTCATATTGCGTTACACTAAACTAATTTATTTTAATCAAACAAAAATATTTTTGAATTCGCGCAGCATAGAGATAAACTGACATTTGTTAGACATCGGATTCACATCAGCCCGGTACACAAGGACTCGAGTAAGCTTCTTAAACCGAGTCTGGGACTACGACCAACAAATACTTACTCTATGTATATTATATCTCTTTTGCAAGAACAAGTGACTTTAAAATGTACAGTACTATTATATCAATAGAAAAAGAATAATGTCTTCAGGCACTCACACAAATGGTTTTTGAACAAAACCCTGTAATAAAGTATGATTGATGACTTGGCCACTATGGAAGATAAGATCGATTCTAGCTTTCCCAGAATTTTTTCTGACGTAGTCATTTGCATTATTCCAAAAATACTTTTGTTTGCATAGCCGTGAGTGTTCACATATTGCAGCTTTTAAAGAAACGGGTTACAAGAAACATATTTTTTGCTCAATACTAGGTTAGGTATTTTCCATTTCCTTGCAATAGATTTTCTCATGAAATAAAATCTTGAATAACAACGCTAGTCGCTATCCCAAGGGGCAATTTTTCCTGCAACGAGCAACTATTACGGCTGCAGTAACAAGGTCAAATTGCATTGCAGAATGCGTGGGTCAAGGTTTCCCGGGCCTCGGGCGAAGTAAACGGGTTAAACTTAACTGGAAAAGCGCTCAGTATTTGTACTGAGTCGATTAGACCAAAGTTTTTAGCTCTGTTTAATTCTGGGTTAGGGTTAATTAATTTTGCATTGCGATTATACTGGAATACGCAATGAGGTTTGAATTGCAAATGTCAAGGGCGGGCTGTGGACAAGTGGGCACGTTTTAGCGCATGTTGTACATACCAGCTGTGTTGTGTAGATGCTTTTATATGTAAATACATGGGTAATAGACAGTGATTTGGTCATACTACAACATTAATTCACCATAAACCTTCAAATGTATAATCCTTAGGGACATATTATCCTAAATAGTTTTTCCGGCGATTTAATGCCCCTAAAGGATTTAAAGGTGTCACCATTCACTTCCAGCCGAGCCGCTTTATTCCCATGAGGAACGCAACGTCGTTGAGTTTTCCTTTTTTGAGCTTCGGTGAGAGGTCTTGCTTTTCAATAATTTACTATACCAATACCACCACCGGTAACATTAAAATAGCAATTTAGGTTAGAATTAGCAAGTAGAAATTCGCAACATAATACAGCCTGCACTTCAGACTAAGGCCAGCGCTATTATGTTCTAAAACTGGACGGTTGCCATAAAAAGTGAGATAGATACACTACTGCGTGTAGCGGCCTCTTGCTTCCACACATGCTGATTTAAGAGATCATAGATAGCACAATGTTATATTCTTCCCTGTTTCAATTCCCTCCGGGGTATTTCAAGTTCACCTTCCCGATTACCATCGGATATAAATTAGATAGCGTCAGCTGGATAGCATTGGGCTACGTCACCGTTATTACGTCACAGCTCCCCCTCCGAGGGAAGTGAATAACGACGAATAATGCCCGCCTCTGGTGTCTCAAGTTCACGTTTGAGCAGTTTTACGTTTCAGCTCGTTTTACTTCGAGAAAACTTTATTTTTGACTGCGATAGCTTTATAAATATCTGGATGACCACTTCAGAAAAGCAAAAAAAATAGGTTGCAAAGAAAATAGCAAGAAGGAAGTAAAAATTGAATGTCTCTTGGCACTTAAATAAGAAAAAGGGTTGTCAATCGTAAGTAAATTAATTATAGTTCATTGTCTATCACAACGAACACTCTTTACACAAACGTTCAATCACTTAACCGCTAATCAGATCCTTCGCATTGTGTACCAGACAAATATACGCAGTCCGGCTAAATAACCAACAATCTTCACTTATCAGGATAATCCGATTATTTCGGGCCTCCGCTACAAGGCTGTAGTCCCGGGAGATGATACGTACCAAATTAAAGAGACAAATGGTAGTTACGTAATTGTTACTTGAGTCTTAATGTAAGGATAAGATAAATTGGTTTCGATATGGAAGTGATTTAGACCATTGTTTATTTAAAAGCATCAAACAACCATTTGTTATTACTACTGCTCTCAAATCGCTATCGTTAACAAAATTTACATTAGGATTTCTTTCGATCTTTGCGTTTTATGAGTAGTCTTATCTATACTAATATATAAAGCTGAAGAGTTTGTTTGTTTGAACGCGCTAATCTCAGGAACTACTGGTCCAAATTGAAAAAAAATTTTTGTGTTAAATAGACCATTCATCGAGGAAGGCTTTAGGCTATAAACCATCACGCTGCGACTAATAGAAGCGAAGATACAATGGAAAATGTGAAAAAATCAGGGCAGGTATAAATCATAACTTATATCTTCTACCCACGGGGACGAAGTCGCGGGCAACAGCTAGTATATTATATTGTTTGGTACCCCATAACTCTAATATCCCTTTTATAGACAAGTTCCTGGCTTGGATAAATAGCTCTAGGGCACCATAATGACATTTGAAGGAATCTTTAATACAAGATATCTAATCTACCAAAAAACAAACCAGTTTCCACATCAGTAGCCGCTCAACTGTCCATCCAGAAATGAGGTCCAGATAACGTAACGTGCAAACGAACATTAATCCTGGTGGACGCATCAATATATTAGCGAGTCAAGTTTCTATCCCCGATGCGACATGACCGCCCACAATGATCGGCTGAGTAATGCCAGGCCAGCATATTGCGGTCACTAACTGATATTGAATTTGCGAAAATAGGTCCAGAACAGACAGTGTAGGAGAAAATTGTACCATGCCGATGTATTAGGTTTAAATGAGGGTACTAAACTGAAAATTTTAGGTCTAAGTTATACTTTTTAGCAGAGAAACCAAAATGACGATAACATTAAAGCCTCATTTAGTTCAGCTCCTTAAGGATAAGTATAAAGTTTAAAAAAATAGTCTGCCTCAAACATCACGCCGTCATTTCAAAAGTGAGCCAGGAATAGATCAAAATGGGAACCATTATTATAAGCTACGCGTCACCACATGTAAGGCTCACACATTTGGGTCAGATCCCTTACCTTCAGAACCTTTAGGGTACGACCCCTGACCCCGCAGGTATAACACTACTAATTAAGCACCCCATTTGGGTCCAAAACTAATCCAGAGATCCTGCAGCAAGGCAAACCGTGTTTTCATTTTAATTACTTAAATGATTTACCACGGTCGTTATTCAAATACATGTGTACTAAGGTCCAGATTAGAATATGTCAGGCATCTGTGTATCATTTAAAGGCTGTTTACTCTTTTGTTCAATTAATCTCTTGAATTATTTTATCAACTTCGACTTTATTCTAGACCTTTTATTCAATCAGACCGAACTCCTATCGATATTTATAGTAACTTCATAAGCTTCTTTGAGCCATTATTTTGATTCCTTTCCCCACACTACGATTGCATTTCAACGACGGATACACATTACGGATAATTTCCCACCTCCCTAATAACCAATATGGGGTCACCCCAAACAGCCAAATAACAGTATACTAACAAGATAGAGCTTGTTTGGTTCCCGTGGCTCTCCCCACTTCCTACCACGGGGTCACTGGCGGAAACAATTACCAATTGACAACTATATTTGGGGCCCACTGTGCCGAATCGATGGAAATTGCGGGCCTCGGGAAATGGACACTGATTGGTGTAAATTGAAAGGTATTAATATCTGTGTAGGCTTGACTTCTTAACTAAAAAAAGTGGGCATGTTGTTGAAAAAATTTCAAGTCTTCAGAGGTTTTTTAATTTGTCTTTTATCACATTTTTATCTTCTAACATATTCCGTACCATTGCTGGACAAAGGCGTCTATAGAATTCATCTATAACTCTCTATACCGAGCTACCTTAGTAACACAAACTCCCTTAACGAACATGCCCATCTATACAAAACACACAAAAGGTAACAATAGTACATATAAAACATAAAAATAAATCCAACCGAAAACCTTTTATACCGGACAGCAAGAAATAACAACACTCAGCCTCAACACTCAACACAGAATATCAATCACAAAAGGAAGTTTTATTAAAGCATCTTTCCTGAATTTCAGACATGAATAAGAACCGCCACATTTTCATTCAAGATCTTCAGGAATACTCGCAGAAGTTTATTAATAACAGGAAGATATTTTCAGGATTCCCACGTGTTTCAGTAACCAATGATTTGCTTAAACGTACAGTAAATTCTCATTTTTGGAGGTCATTCAATTTCTAAATAAGTTAGGGAGGCTTTTAGCGAAAGTTTGTATCTTTGTTTTAATACAAAATGATTTATTTGTTGCGTACGTGCCGCTGCTAGTGTAGATACATACTTTTAACTTGATTTGGGAATAAAATTGATGGATCTGTAGTACAGATAGCCGAATAAGATTGATCTGATCATACATAAGCCCAATGATTACCGTCTTCAAAGCGGTCTGAAGACTGCTTAAATATAACTAAGTTTTAAAGTTGCATATTTCTGGATGTCAACAGACGGCACGTGTATGTATTTCGTGACATATTCAACTTCGGTATAGAGGAAACAGTTTTGTGAGTACTTTTCCCGGCAAGCTTCCATTTCCCGGACAGTTTGGAGGACTTTGCGCACTTGCGCTGTTCCAGGCATATTTGTTTTAACCCTCTCGCATAACTTTCTCAACAGAAACAATTATTGGTTTTATATAAGAGCATCCGATTCCAGTTTACTTTTGATTTTGAAAGTTCTCTAATTAAATTGCATAAATGTAAGGATGCATTCTAACATCTACAATTTTTGGACGGTACCTATTTGATGTATTAGAACATTATCAACATTTAGCTGGTATGGGATAAAATTACCAGTTATTTACCTTCTGTCGAGTAATAAATTGTAGGAATGATTTTATAACTTTGAATTTTTGTGCAACCGCAAATTCATACCAATAGAATGTTAATAACCATCACAAGTAAGAGGCACCGAAATGTGAAGGTGCTGTAAGTCTCGTCACATTTGACATTTAGAGCGTATCAGCAAAGGGTCTCGCCTTCATCAAGCCAGACCTTTCAAAATTTAGCTTTTTCCGTGTTTTACAAATGCGAGCAAAGAGAAAAATGAAAAGCGTTTGTTTCGGTAAAATTCAGGCACTAAAACTTGCACTCATAATTTATACAGCGTTTAATCTGTAGATGCTTCAATGTCGAAGATTTTAATAAATTATAATTTAGTTTCGAAATAATTGGATTACGAATCGTATATTAATCAGGTAATAGTAGTGATATTTTCACGTTATGACTCAGTTACGTGTTCTAGATTCTAGTTCTAAACGATATGACATTGTCCGTCCCTTTCGTATCGATCGCTCAATCGTTCGCCATTAATCTTGCATAATCACGCAATCAATACCACTTTACTGCTGAATAAATTAACTACAATCTATCCTTGTGTTATTAAATTCAAAGTTTTTACATCTAGCGTTTTGCACGAGATGGCTTAAACGATTGTTTATTATCAACTAGTTGTACCCGCGATGGTGTTCGCGTATATGAGAGTTATCTATGTGAAAAACGCTTTTGAATTCTAAGATTATATATTATTCGTACAACTCACTTACTTACCTAAAAGCACAGACATCAAGGAAGGTTTTCAATTAAAAAAATTCAAATATGCTTTGCGATTTCAACCGTGTAATGAAATCTGTGTGCCTAATTGCATGTATCCGTTCAACCGTTTGGCATTATTGAATAATAAACCGATCCCTTTATCTGTTTGAGCTCCCGTACTTATTATACTATACAAAGTATAATGATGCTACATACTACAGTATAAAACAAGCCCTAAAATAATAATCAGAATGGTATTGGACGTTAAACGAAAAAAAAACATTTGTCTAACAATCTACTCTCTATGCGAAAGTTTTGGTTTGCCATGCCTTGCAGGTGTATTTGGTTTCCAAAATATTTATTAATAGAACGTAATCAATCTCGCCCACGTCACAGACAGTGCCCTACACCTATATTCCTCGGTAATCTTAACTTAGCTTCGGAGAGCGATTGCGTACATCGCTCGCATTTCAGCGTGGTCACCCATCTGACATTACAGCGAAGTACGTGGCGTGGGCGCCTTGCAAACACCCACGCTTTGCGGACAATGCTTAAAATACTTTAAACTATTCAACTATTTATATCCTGGTGAGGCAAACAATGATCTGAATTAATGGTCCGTTTGAATTTTCTTTTTCATTACGTTTTATTTTTCAGTCTTTATTAACTTTTTGCTTAAATGTCGGCATTAACCCCGTAATGAACAGCTATTACAAAGGCTGTCGTAACAAAAGGGACGAATTCAAATAATCTTGGGAATTAAGCGTTGAAAGGGAATTACGTAGTTCTTAGAAATTAACATTAGTATTAGTAGACTTGAGAATGAACTAGATATCTGCACGGATAAAATGAGCTAATATGGAAAATAAGAAGCCTTACTGCTTTCGGAGAGCTTCTTAATACTCTATTATTAAATTTCTACTTTCAAAATGAACAAAGATTAGGTATTTGTCTATGGTTTTGCCGGTACATAAACCACGTTTTAAATCATCAGACAACCTAAGACACTATACCTAAGATTACTAAGACTTTCCTACCTTCTAGTCATACACATATCCAGTAAATGTCCATGCTTGCCGTCACGACTCCTTAAGTACGCCTCAGGTGTTTATCGTTCGTGATATCGGATCATAACGTGTAAACTTGTGACGTCTATCGCTACGCCTACTTAGCTAGGGAATTAGTGTTATGTGTCTAAAAATACCTGAAAGTACCGTTCCAGTAACCTTTAGATAGGCTTCTACAAATATTTCGCATATCTGCTGCGAAATATACTATACTATATAATATAATAAACTCAATACACGATTATTTCGCTTCTTCGAAATATTTATACGGTACGAAATCCCAATAAAAGTTTCCACATGTGCTGTGAGTGTTTGTACATATTAATCATAAATTTTCTTCAAACCTTCCTAGAACTTGTATACTTTACATACGTTTTTCGTGTGTGAAAGCCTTTATAACAATCAACAGAAATATTTCAGCGCTTAAATTCCACATAAATTTCAGCCCCCACTGAACTACACCTACTGCTGTTTTCCATGAAGTTGATCACATTGTGTTCGTATGACGTCACCGAATGTCGTAGGTGTCAGGACGAGGCAT
The DNA here is from genome assembly GCF_003590095.1 of Trichoplusia ni. NCBI lineage: Eukaryota > Metazoa > Arthropoda > Insecta > Lepidoptera > Noctuidae > Trichoplusia > Trichoplusia ni. The sequence goes on from NC_039493.1 coordinate 2,671,741, forward strand.
TTCCCCCAGCTGACTGCTGGGACATGCCTCGCATAATAAGCAAGTAACACACCGCCTTTATTGCATTTCTAAATCTGTGTAGCTAATTCAAATAAGAGGCAATATAGAAGACTACGCTAGCGGGGTGGGGTGGGGGCGGGTGTTCTGAAGTGCTTTTGTGTTCAAGTGTCTTAATTTCGAGTTGTTTATGCTTATATCCTATGAAACTACTAAGTCTCAATTAACGTCCGAATTTTCTCTGGAAGATGAATAGTTCAAGAACTCCGTCTATTTCTCTAAGCGTAACAATGTTGTCGATCAGTAAACTACCTTTGATTCAAGTGATGTAAAATAACCTTACCTCCTATTCCAATCTTAGAAGTAACACACGAAAAAGGAAACAAAAACCGCAAATAAAAATAATATATATTTACACTTACGTCCGCCGATTATTATTACTATTTCTTCCCAAAAAGAAAGAAACGGGTGCTGTCAATACAAGCACTATCACTGTCGCACACACTAGCACCACCAAGAGATTGTCCCACCGCGTGAGCATGTTGGTGACGGCCACGCGCGGCTCGCAGAAGCACGGCCGCACCTGCACCGCCCGGTCCGACGCCTGCGCCGACACGGCGGTCTCCGACACATCCGAGAGAGAAACGCTTGTCGCCTTAGAGTCAGAAGATGCACGTCTGTGAGTCAGCCGCCTCAGGGTCTGCGCCGGACCGGTTTCGTCCACGCTGTCCCTACTCGGACGTGCAAGCTCTTTTCCTTTTACAGATCTATTGTGTTCTGAGGATTTTTCCGATGCGTTGGCCTCTGATGTTTTGGTTGTAGATCTCGAACTGCCGGAGAGTCGAGATCTGCTTAAGAGCTGCCTCAAACTTGAACGCATACTCTTTGAGGATTCTGTGTAAGAGATAAGAGGTTTAGGAAGGGATTTGGAAAGGATGGGAAATGTGAATAGGTGAGGTCTCTGCTACAATATTGATTTTCATACGGTATTCATGCCGATTTCTAAAATGTCTTACACTCACTAGATGTTTGAAATTTACCAAATACGTGTTTAGAAAAATGTTTGAATCGAGTAATCAACTCTATGCTATATCTGCTTATATAAGCTCTTAGCTCGTCTAATTCAAACCTACAAGGGACAGTTAGAGTAGTGCAAGAAAGTCGTAATGAGTACGTGCCTGGGCTGGCGCGCCGGAGTTTACTAAAGTGCTTGAAACTTGGGCCTTTGTGAATAATCGTTGTTGATGAATCTGGAGAAGAAAGGGTCATGTGAGGAAGGGGCAGGAACATCTGGTTTATTCAGTTTGAGTTAAGTTTAAGAACAGCATTTGGTTGTTTCCAGCTGTAAGTCTAAGCTACAGGAGTACTACTAGCAAAGAACTAGTTCGAAGACGGCTATTCTACATTCTACATCCTTTCTTGCACTGGTGTAATTTAATATTTCTACAAGGCATCTATTTCAAAATTACATCAAACTATGAGGTAATAGATAAAATTCTAGATAATTCAATAATTATATTTACATGCCTGGGCTGGGAAGCCGGACTTTGCTAGCGAAGTTCTTGAGACTTGCGCCTTTTTGAAGAATTTTTGATGTATGTGATGTTCCTGAAGTAGAAAGGGAAAAGTGAGGAAGGGATTAGGAAAGGAAAAGGTGGGCATCAAAAGTGGTCAGCCTCAAGGTCAAACTGCTTTCTCGATTCAATTCGTTGCTTTATTTAATACCATCGTAAACTGTCGCCAAGTATATTACCTAAACAAAACCAATTCAATCCACTGCGATCTAAAATTCCAAGTAGTCATAACATATTCAATAGTTCACAGGCCAGTACCAGGGGGCGACAACCGAAATTTATGAGCGCTGCGACTAATCCCGTATTTTGTGCTAGATTTTACGATTAAAACCATAATAAATAATTTTGTAGCGAATACAAACAACATTTCAGTTCTTATGAAGTCTAGAACTTATCCAGACTACATCGACTAGTTAACTTTTCCTATCACTTCTTCAAAACACTTTATATGATGAATATTGTGCCTGGGATAGTCGACTTCGTGACCAAAATGTTTTATTACCGAAACATAAAAGTGCCGAAACCTATCCTGTCATATAATACTGGCCTTTCATGAAAATCGATGGAATAAATTAAGTCGGGAATGTTCTGCTGTTCACATGTGATCCAACGCTGGAGCTTACTTATGTATATGGATATGTTTTATACAGCGCTTCAAAAAGAAGCCATAATTCACGTGGAGTTTTAACACGAAAACTCATACGATATTCATAAAATTTTGATGTCGATACCGATATGATCAAGTTCCAGTAACTAAAACTTACACAGAATATTTACGAGGAAGTTAGTCTTTATTTTACCAGTAAGGAGTCGAGTAATAAGCAAAAATAGATGAAGATAAAATCAATATTGATAGGAAGAGACAATTTAATATTTGTTATCGATGGCCGCAGGCTGGCTTCGAGTTATTTTTTTGCTTGTCGTTTCGCAAATTGGATCAAGGAGCCGCTTCCACTCAGCTGGACTAATTGCGGGCCGTAAGGGCTTTTGTTGCCCGGCAACGTCAACAGAAATCACCCTGCTGTGAAACCTCCGCAGAGAGATTGTTGGAAATGGATTTCTGCGATTTTACTCAGTTAGGAAGCCTACGGTCCCTCTCATCTGTAGGTAAATCAGGTCAGTGTGTGAGTTATTGAACAAATTATTATCGAAAGGAGCTATATACACCGCAAAGTCAATGATTGGTAGCGTTTCATTACTAACGCAAAACGACTCATGACTTACATGTAATCCCTATCTTGAATGTCCAATAACAAAAGAACTACAGAAACAGAGGTAATACAAACCAAATTAATTGCTCGGAAATAGAAAAGAATATCTATTAAGGAAGACAAAGGAAGCGATCCTGGAAGCCGTACAGGAGTGTAAGTAATCCACGGAGCCTTACATAAACGTTAAGCGTTCGAGTTCCGTACGTTTTATAGGGGTAGCGAATAAATCCGTGTTTATAGTCGAACACTTTTCATTTAGATTGATATGTATTCCATGTATACATGTGAAGAGGCAATAGGCGTGAACGGTGTGTTTCAAATATCGAATGCTTTTATTCTTACCAACATTAAGGTGACCTTAGAGACGGTATGAGGCATGGCAGAAACGCCTGAAATTGTGATCGTAGGTCCAGTGACTGATAGAATAATATGAGATGAGATCTTCATTCAACAACCTAAACTTTGGGATTTTAGTCATCACTCATCACTAATATCAGGTACCTACATAAAAAAGCACCGCGCCTTTTTAATGTTTCTTTTACGGTTTACCAGCGATAGAACAATTCGAGAAGACTTGTTCCATTAAATAAATTACAAACATCGCGACATCTTGCGAAGTGCTACTTCAAGTGTTGTTTTATATCATTTAGATTAAAGACACAATTTCAAATTCCTTTTTTCAAGTACAGGTTTGTTTAATTTCACCTTCAACAACATTTTCCGCTAGCCCTCTGGGATTTTGGGAGACAGTGACATTTTCAGCCGAAGTAAACAAGAATTATCTTTAGAGTTTGTTCAATGTGAATAATGAATGTTAGACAAGCGGATTAAACACACATTCATTGGATTTCGTATAACAGGGAACAGTGAACAGGGTAACAGTGTGATCTGAAGTGCGCGAAAGATAAAGGGTGTTTTAACGGTCGTTCGGCACGGATTGCCTCCGGAATCCGAGCACATAAATCACGAGAGGGTAAAACGGACCGAAATAAAGAAAAAGAGAATTTCTGATATTTTCGACCTTTGTTTAAATAAAAATGAAAAGATTTTTGTTTACTTACGACCTCAGGGGTTGATTATGTTACGACCCTGTAGTAAAAATAACGACAAAAAAAGAAAATTCAAAAATTACTCCACAGTTAACAGTTAAAAAAAATATTTATTTACACTTCAGAACAAATGAAAGTAGCACATTTCCTCAAGTCTAGACATATTTTGTACATGATATCCCACAATCAAGCCAATCAAATTTATTTGAATCGATTTGAATTGACAAGAAAAACTCCTGACACGAACCATTTAGGAAAAATGTAGAAATAAAACGAAATCGTTATTTCTCTTCAGCTCAGCGTAAGCACCAGCCCGAGGAGAATACCACGACCTCTTGAAGTAATAACGTTACGTTTGAAAGAGCGAGACCGTGCACTGACTTACGAGACAACGTAGAGTGGCATCTCACTTTCACAATTACAAGAATCTTAGTTCAAGACGTGGTGCTGGCCAACGGTAACAATAATTCTCTAAGCACAATGAAAATATTTGTGAAACTCACAAAACATTTCGTATGAACTCATAGTTGAGGATCGCAACGGAATGGGAGTCTGTTGACTGTAATAATTTATCAAATCGACTCGAAACGAGAGCATGAAATATTCATTGTTTACCCAGGCGGGTATTTGAGCCTAGTTAGCTTTGACTGTACTGTATTAAATATATAACGTATAACGCACGGTTAACGTTTATTCAGGCATCCTTGGATGAGAATTAAAATTTCTCTAGTTACGGAATATTTAATAATATCGTGTAAAACAGCAGAATTATGGTAGATATGTAATACCAGCAAGGTCATAGCATGTACAATGGTTGTAGAAGAATATTGAGACAATAGTCTCGTATTATCGCAATCAAGGTTTAAGAGCCCATGGCATAAGGCTGTAGTAGTTGTGGAGGACAGACGGCGCACTACACAGCATAAAGCTCTCTCTCTCTCTCTTTCTCTTCCCCAAGTGCCTAACTTTGAGAAGTGGTGAGAGCCCTCTGGTCAGTTGAGGACTTGTCATCTTCAGTATCAATATGTTTGAAAACAATACATGTTTGTTGCTATTCCTATTTTTCTATATGCGTATTATGTACAGCTCATCTTTATTCAAAAAGATCGATTGTTATAATAACCTTTAGCGCTGACCTATCATAACGTTTTACGAAGTGTATAATTGGTATTTTATATAAATAAAAGTCATTAGAATTTTTAAGCAAATTAAAATTCACACAGACTTTGCCATAGCGCACGTGCCGCAGTGACCGTAGTCGTTGCTTTTATTAACTACAGAGCAGCTCCTGCGGCGGGCAATTGCGTCTAAATTTGCCTTTACACTAAATCCCTATACCAAATAGCGTATTAAAAGGGATTTCGATATAGATATAACTCTAAGGTGACATGTGTACTTAATATATAAAGCTGAAGAGTATGTTTATTTGAACGCGCTAATCTCAGGAACTACTGGTTCTATTTGAAAAATTCTTTTTGTGTTGAATAGACCATTTATCAAGGAAGGCTATAGGTTATTTAACATCACGCTGAGGCTAATAGGGGCGAAGATACAATGGAAAAAAACGGGGAAAATTCTAACCACGTGGACGAAGTAGCAACAGCTAGTGTAGTCATAACCTGAGAGAGACATTAATTTGCTCTAACATCATATCTACTTCTTTCACGTTTCGGCTAAAACTATACATTAAACTTCACTAGTGTAGAGCTCTTCTAAACGAAAGAAATATCTTAGTCTAGCCTACTCCCGCAAAAATCTCACAAATTATCAAAATGGTCGTTGAGACCACTCGGCTTGTAAGTAACCCTCAGTCGCGACAGTAATAAATATTCATTATCCCTTAACCCAAGTTAACCCGCATTCATATGATACTTTGTATTTATGAGGTCGTTTTGACCTGTTAGCCTTGTAAACATACGATGGCTTGCGATAAAACATTTTTAACGAGTAAAAAGAGCCGACTTTCGTTGAGTCTGCCAAAGGACGGAAAATAAAAGTAATGAACGGTTTTTTCTGTTTAGCCGACAACTGCAAAAACTGGCTTTTGTTAAATGGGGAAGTTTTAACAGTCCAAGTTCCCTTCCAAAAATTTAATCTTTTTGGAATCTTGCATTCTTCTTAACCCTATAAATCGTCTGCTATAATTAATAAAACACCCTTAACAATTGGCGTTTATTTTTGATACATTTTACGTAGCACGTACGTTGTACGGGAGAGTTTTCCTAAAAAAAAGTTGCTGGAAGTAAAAATCATCATGCAAGTGCCACTGACCTGGTTGTGATTGTCCCTTCGGTAGCTCGGTCCCCCTGGACACGATTCTCCTCAGCTCCAAGTTCGCCGCATCGTCCTTGGGGTTCCACGGAGCCAGCTCCTTCACCCCTTCGTCGTTGACTTCCTTCATAAACGATTCTATCAGCTCTTTGCCTGCGAAAATATTTTGGAGATCAAGAAACTGCAATGAGCATCATGATTTCATGAACCGATTTCCTAAACATAAAGTTACTAAAAAAGTTAACACTCTAAAAGTGCTGTTATTGAATTTGAGAAAATTTACTATTCGATGGCACCTAAGGGGGTGAAGTTTTGTAGTCAATGACGTTCCCAAGCAACGTATAAGAAGCCATACGCCGCACCGCTTACACGGATTTAGTTGACAAAAGGTAGCTGTAATAGGATAAGTTTGAAGCTCGCGCCGCCGCCAATTTTATTGCCTATAAAGGTTCCTAAAAAGTATTTCATATTATTTGAACATTCTCTACACTACGCCTATGCGCGAAATGGGTCAGCAGCCTCACATAACTAAAATAGCTAGCATTATTGAGGCGCTTTAGGGATAATAACATTAGCTTTATAAAATGAAATGTTATACCATGTCATTCCAAGTAGAGCAAGCCAGAAACTCTGTAGATCGATGAGAGTTCAAGCAACAACCATCCTTCCACATTATTTTCACATTGCTTTTTTTGAAACATTATCGCCTCTCGTCCATCGCTATCACTTTACAATCTATCTTCAAGATCAAATTGATCTGTAAGACTTAGAGTAGAGTCGAACCCAAAGTCCCCTTTATTTTTGCCGGTAATATGCTTGAACAGCTTACCCTTAGCGATATTCGCCGCGTACTGCTTCATGGCGATCTTCTCGACGGTGCTCTCCAGTCCGAAGAAGTTCTTTACGTCGAGTGTCGCGCTCTGTTCGAAGCACGTCCATTGTGCGTTCTCGGGATGGACCTGGTGACAACAACGGGAAGAAATTAGAACTATTACAACTATTATTTGGTATCGCTCGTTGGATATTTACGGATAGTGCCATTAGCCAGATAAATGAATAATACCAGCATATATACGTCCCACAGCTGGGCACAGGCCTCTTCATGTATAGGGAAAGGCTGAGCATTTGATCACCACGCTAGCCTGCTACGGATTGGTGATTTCAAAATCGAAATCAGGTTTCCGCACGATGTTTTTTCCTTCACTTGTCAGTGGTATCTAAGAATAGTTAAGAAAGTACATATAACTTTGAAAAAGTCACATTGGTTCTTTGTCTTGGTTGGGATCAAACCCGCACCTCGTGCATAAAAATCCTTGCCTATCACCGATACCATAGTAAAACTTAATAATTTAAAAAGTCTACAGCAAAACGAAGCGAACTAAAATCCATTTACAAACTGCCAAAACTGCTATTGACATCTAGAATTTTGTTGTTCAGTTTTCAGAATTATACTGTCAAGGTCATTTAATTTTCAAACCAAGCCAGGTGTTTTGGAAATCCAATTGTCTCGCGGTATTTTATTGCTGCTGACAATGCTGACAGAACATAAGTTTTAAAGCTTTTAATCTCTGTAGGCTTAAGTAAATAACATACACACGTTGTCAAAAGCAAGTTAACAAGTAGAGACAAAAACGACATTTTGTTTTACGCATTTTTCAGAAAAAAAAAAAAATTTAACGAGAAACCAAACACAAAAGCTAGAACTCAAAAGTTTTGAGGGAAAAATATTTTCTTACCACGAATATGAAAAGGAAAAAAACACTTAGTCAGAGAGCCTTGTTTTTTCGTCGTTTTTCGCAGTCGACAGTTCGTTGGTGTTTTGGGCACAGAGACATTCTCGGCCTTCAGTTTAAGCCGGCCTCGTTTAAAGCGCGGAAACCTTACTGCACGTCAAACATTACGTAGATACAGCTTTTTAGTAACACCCAATCAATCCAGCCCCGAGTGCGTTATCTACACATTGTGACGTACGTAATAATTGATCGATGAATTCATATAAGTGGGAAGTAGAAATGGACGATATTTATAGCCACAATGGCGGTTTTTTACAAAAAAAAATCATTTGTGGGATAATTCTTTATAGGGCTATTTTTTCTGTAGCCAAAATGTCTGGCGTATTTTTTTTTATTTGATCATGCTTGCAGATAGATTATAGCTAAAAACTTTCGTCTTACAGCATAATACGAAAAAAAAGAAGATCGCCGATTAGTGACGGCAAAAAAAACCAAGCGTAAAAAAGAAAGCAATTTAAGTCACAATAACATCGATATCGTTAGAAACTATTCGCGGAGGGTGTGACAAAGACATTTAAATAACTATACGGTCACACAACAAAGCAAATTGCTTTCACCTCCCGAGGTCACACTTTGTCCAATACAAATGTGTTCTGAAGCAATAAATTAATCCTTACACAAAGCATTTCCTGCCCCTTGGGAGATTCTAGACCTCGCATGTGCTAAAGTCGGTCACGGCTTTTGAACTTTCTTCGTAAATCTTTCTGAAACTTTTACTATATTGTAGTGAGATATGACAAGCATAGCGTTACTTCAGAATTTAAGCTACAAACAAAAAATATACGTTTTGTTTTCATTTCCAACATACTTCAAAAAGGATGAGCTTCTCAATTCATCGGTTGTTTTTTACATGAAATGTTTCGAATTTCCATATTGAGCCTTGTACCTACTGAATCTCTATTAAAGGGAATTTTATTGATTTATAGGAACGAAGTTATGGAAGCTAAGGGAATTAAAGTGCCTATTACCTGGAACCACCTTCCCATTTTCGATGTGTCATTGTATTCCTCTGTCTACTTACTACTTAAGATACTGCTAACTTAAAGATTCACACAGTATGTAGGCTAATTTAATAATAAATAATCCGCAGACTTAGAAATAAAGCAAGCTCTTAGCTACTCTGCCAATCAAGTCGTTAAATTAAACCTCGCAACCACAACATAACTAAAATAGATCTTATTCCATTAGAATTGAGTACGTTTTCGTGTTAAAATGTTTGTGCCTACGTGCGTGCAATTCGCAATATTAAATTGCAGTGTTTTCTTGAAATAGACTCTATTGTAAGTAAAAGGAGTTTAGTTTTCTTTGAAGAGCAATATTCTGTGCAACGCATGGAAGTATTAATCATGTGTCTGGTTAATACGTTTCCCTTGCAATGAGGGATGTAGCGAAATTCTAGTCTTCATACACGAAGTGGTGGATAATTGTAGGCCAAAACATGAGTCGTCAGAGAAAAACCACTAATTAATAAGGACGGGTATTTTCGTGAATCAAAGATACATTTTACAAAGCAATATTCCTTTGTGTGAAAGTGGACTTGCCCAGAGATAAGCGAGGCAGCAAACGCCCGTTCTCTTTGTGTGAAAAAAAAACCAGAATTAAAGTTTGTCTAGACAGCGTGATAAACAAAAAAAATACAAGAAGCTGTTCAATAAAAACAAAGATCAAATTCCGAAGTTAAACAAAAAGCAGCGACATACTTGGACTTGATTCAAAACGACCAGTATTTTAACAGGTTTATGGCCAAAATAGTACTTGTTTAAAAAATAGTGGTTCCAGACAGGTTGTGCGGCACCCGATGACTGGTTGATTTTCCTCAATGCCATTGAATGTTGATACCTAATGACACGTGAAATTCATTGGTTCACTGGTTTTAAGTCAAAAGAAACTTCGAAAGTTTTATACAAAATTAATGAGGAATGAATGAAAATATTCGATGCTATATCGAATAACTCAACAAAGATAGAAGATTTGGGGAATTGATTCTTGGCAAAATGTTAGAGTTAAAAGAAAACCGTGTTAAAAATTTACACGTACAGTAATTAACGACGTGATGATTATCGGCCTAATTACCGCAATACTAGAAGGAAGCCCAGTAAGACTAGTTAGTGGTGCTGCATGCCATCTAATAATAAAACAGCTCCAACCAGCACCACGTCATTAGCAAGCTCATCGCGTGCAACTTTCTACCGTTGCATCACCAAAGATATAATCACCTGAATTATTACTGTTTCCTCCAATATAGTATCACCCCCCCCACTTCCCCCTAACCTCCTCACCTCCCCCCTCGTCCTTCGTGTTGCAATCCACAACAATTTGGTACAACATTGCCACAAAATTGGCAGCTTCCACCAATTTGGCAATGAACACCAGAACAATTAAGGTTTATGTTAATAGATACAGTATTATCGAACGCTGGCGATCCCAAACGATTATTTAAATTGAAGCATAATTCATTCCAGTAGATTCTCTTTTGTTCTTCATGCTATACATAATTCATTTTTATTTTGACCGTATTCCCCGAACGAAACAACCAATTTACCCTTGAAAATTTGGATTGCAAAGAGTTATTGATTACACATGCCAACAACGCATTCTATCCTATTTTGGTCACACAGTACGCAGAGGCGATGAAAGTCTAGAGAAATTGATTGTCGTTGGAAACACCGAAGGCAAACGATCGCGCGGTCGTTCTCCAACCAGATGGACCGATCAAATAAAAGACACATCGTCTTCAAAATTCTATGCGGTGGTGAGAGATGCACTGGATCGAAACCGATGGAGGAAAATCATCCGCTCCAAATGTGGCCCTGATGCTGACCACGATCCTCAGATATGAGGGACCGATTAAGAGAGAGATTGATTACAACTGGGTATTAATCACTTTTTATATTTTGTTAGCACTAACCTTACCTGTTTAGTACAATATAAAAATCGATAAAAATAAGTAAAAAGTGGGTCAAGTTGATAGCGTATGTTTACACGCTAACGAGTGTTGAAACACAAGCCAATGTCAAGTTCAACATGCTTTCTGAGGTACACAGCGTGTTACGAGTGCCTCTGTGTTTATAGATCGTTGGTTTGATAACAAACCATTAACAAACACAGACGTGATACTAACATATGATTGATCTATTCGTTTACTAGAAAATCATCTTTTACTTGTATCACTTATCTTTAAATTTCCAAGATCCCTTCAAAACACCTGCCTAACAGTAACAAATACAAATATAAAAAACCATAAAAGGAAACTCAATTATTATGAAAAGCCGGCGGCGATTACGTTGCCACCCGAGCAATGTTATTTTTGGCACAAGGGAAACTCGGATCCCTTGGAAACAGGGCGCTTTCCACTCCGGAATATTTTCATATAGATACAGTTAACGTAGAACAAGTAACTATAAATACTGAAACGTAATCTTATGAATCATCTGCTATAAACATTGTAAGGAGAAATCTGTTGATTAGTGAGATAATTACCATAAACGCGTTGCTTTGCTGCCTGATACATCTGAGCTAATTAAAACGATTGTAATATTTATGATAATTATATCACGGTATTAACATACGTGTTTGTATTCAGGACAAAGACACTAACTGTATTCGGATTAATTTCTAATTTTCCATTAAAATGTGATGTATCTGTATACATCCACCATGTCTGTACCTGCATGGTTAAGTTTAAAAAAAAAACATCTTAAATTTGCCAGCACATTTTATATCTGTACTATTTCCGCTGTACAGAAAACGAAATGGAATATTTGAGGATTCAAGGAGATCGAAGTCTAACTCCAATTACTATAAGCATTTCACGTTTAAGTGCCTATATCTTTTACAGAAGTATCGGTGGTATAGACGACTGTTTACTATAAACTCTTCGTTTAATGGTTCTTATCTCGACCCAGCAAGGTCGAGACCCTCCTGCAACGTGCATGAACTACTGACAGGTACTGTACTGGTGCTGTTTTCAGTAAACTTCACTACTTTAGCGTTTAATGCATAGTTCAGTGTTTGTATTTGCAGAACAATTTCATTAGTTACTACGCAGGCGAACTACAATGACACTTTCGAATTCTGCAAATTTCAATTAACGTAGAGATGTTGCAACGAACTTTGGTTAAATGGTGCGCAAAATAATAGCAACAACAAGTACAGTTACGGAGATGGATGTCCCAGTATCATTGAGATTGTATTTCGCAGAAATTAAAGTAACGGCATTAACTAAACTAATTCCAATCGCAAATCGAATGAAGTAAATGGATTTCGCTCGATGCTTGCCCGGTGGAAAATATTTTGAATTTTCTGATACCGAATAATACTCTGTAGTATTTATACAAGATGGTTTATTACGGACTACTATCATGGAATAAAAATAATAAACACAAAACTATTTTACATAAGTATATTTATTATCACATCCTGTGCTTATCTTCGAATGCTTAAACAGGATTGATAATGATTATAATTAGAACAAAAAAAAAATCCGCGGAAGTTGGTTGACTGTTAGGAAATGCGATTACCAATATATTTCCTATACCGAGACTTCTATTGTAGGTCATTTGGTGGATTGTAGAAATGGAAATATCCCCCGATCCTATACTACTGCTCCTTTAATAGATCCTAATACTAGTCATCTCCTATGTTACAGAATACAACTCCTGCTGCTTGAGATAGATTCCAAAATAGACTTGTAAAGGTATTATCTAAAGTCAACGCTACTCACATAGTATCTACACTTCTCGACAACTCCAACTCTGTTGGCGAAGGTCTCGTTCGTGGCTTCGATATCCAGAGTCCTGGTTTTGAGGTCCAAGACGTTCTTCTGGATGAAGTAGATGTAGTCGACACCAATCATCTAAAAACGAAAATAACATTGTTTGAGGTTTTCCATTTATCAAAATGACCTTTAAAGTAAGTGGATTGATGTTGTCATTGTGGACTAGAGTTCATGCATGCATGGTACAAATATAGTACTTCCAAAACGGAACTGTCCACTTTGGATAGTGTAGTAGTAAACAATAAAAAAACCCCCAGTAGAAAAAAACTAAATAGTAATTATCAGATAATACGCTGATCTGGCAGCCCGGCAGTAAAGACAGACATAAGATGCTAATACAGAAATCTTCTGTATGAAAGTATTTCGTTTGTTTCGTTGTTAGTTCATTGTATTGCTCATTGCCGGTAATTGTGCATCTGTGTTGGGCTCAAAAAACACTTTTTCTTTCTGCTTTTACATTGCATGCAAGATATCTTACCTTCTTAAGAAGATAAGGAGCCTCGACATTGAGCTGGCACCGCCTGGTGGTGAGCCGCTGTGAGTTGTCTGCTGTCCAGCTGTCCTCTGTGATGACGCACTCCACCACCACCGGGATCTGAGGGCAGCTCGGAAACCGCCTCTCGTAGGCCTGGGACAAGAAAAGTACACAATCAGACATTGCTTGAACAAGAAATTATTAGACACTGAATGACGTAAAGTAAAGGATTGCGACATGTTTGTGCATGTTATTACAATTTTCAGAAGATAGTTTGAATACAAGAACATATAAAAACGTTTTTTTTTTGTACAAAATCATAACTCAAAAGAAACAAAATTAGCGCGACTTGTAAGTAAAATAACAAACTTCACCGTTATAGTAAATTAGCGTAATGTCTGAGAATTTCCTAAAAACAAAAGTCTTGTGTTCCAACGATTAATAAACCCTGGCACCATTAATTAACAGGCGAGCCCTACTTTCGCGGCCCAAAATTACCATTACAAGACGCGATAAATATCTAAACACTTATTTTCGTGTTCGAACTCTAAATTCACGGCTTAGATCCTGAGCGGTAACCTAAATAATTTTCATTAACAGCCCCATAACTGAAATCTTTTGAGTCCATCGCTCAGACCTCTGGTAGATTATAAAACGATGAAAATGGAACAAACGGGGCAGGAAAATGTCTGCGTTCCCATTCTGTAAGCACCCCAGTTAAGCCTGTGGCATGAATCAAGTATTCATGTTTATGAACCTCGGGAAGAGACAGAAGTATTATTTTAACCTTAAGTTCTGTTATTGGCAATATTGTTTTCTTACTTTGAAACAACTTCAAGTTATAATAAGTACCTATCCAAGCGTGTTGTTTGATTGAAAACTAAGTAAATAGTTTGAAATTGCTTAAGCAAGAATCTTGGTTTCTCGACTGTTTTAAGTTATGGACAAAATAATACAATACTTTTCCTGAAATCGAACAATATAAATTAGATTATGACACTTATGTAGCTATGTGCGGAGTTTCTCAAGTGTATATCTCCAGTACAAATTAACGTGAACATGTGCATTACCTTTTAATAATCAATCACATTTCCATCTGATTTTACGTAAGTTCCACATAACGCGGTTTACACCTTTGGTTTACAATTTTTACGATCTATTGTGGCACTTTGAAATCGCTGAACTATTCCTTTGTGTCAACAGCTCATTCGTGTTACATGCATAACGTGTGCGTGCATGCATGATGCCTCTTAGTCTTAGTCACATAGGCAGCTAATGTTATACGCCCACATTTTGTACAATTATGTTGCAATCTTTTATCTAAAAGGGGGCGAGATAATTGCAAAGCAGCTGAGACAGTTTTTTATATAACTTCCTTGCATTAGAACAAATTTGCATCTATCTTCAGCTTTATTAACACCACAGAAATATCTTGGTCAATCTATTATCATGAACCAATTAAACTGGTATTATGTCTCAAGTATTAATGGACGGATTTTTTTATTTCAACCGTAATATGTTATGGTACTTCTTTCTATAGGTACCTTGTGCCTGGTATTGTTTATGAATAAGAGTTTCGACAGCCAACATTATAATTTCAGTGCCAGTCGGCATTTAATTAGAACTTCAAGTACTGTAATTAGGTTTCAGAAACTAATTTACATTTATTTTACTTATTAGAATGCCGTGTAAAATTCTACACCTGCCGTCGAATTGCTGTATGGAATCCGAGGGGACTAGTGAAATACCTTTTATGTCTGTTACTATAAAGTTTAATATTGTTTATTCAATTGCTTTATCCCTTTCGTGAAATGTAAAAATGAATTTTTAATGAATGCTGAAGTTGTTTAAATATTTAACGTCAATTGATTCAAGACGTCTGGATATTTATTTATTCAATGTCTTTGGAAGTGAATAATTAATTTAGAGAATTGTTGTATTATTTTATTTATCTTTTACATTTCGCTTTATTATTGTAATAACGAAGTCTGGCTCGAAAACCTATGGCTATATTTTCGATTTATAAGTTAGGCATTTGACCATGCCAGTCTGAAAATTTCTAGCCTACAGCATGTTAAGAAACCAAGAAACATTTACCAATCGACTGCTACACAGCTCATTCCAGATATCTAAGATTACCTATACACATAAAAGTAACGGTCTCGAAAGTCGTAAATATTTGCGATCGAATGCCGTAATCCCACATAATATAAATAGTTGCGGTACACGTAAGGATCATGTAGCGATAGACACGGCTACACGGACACCACTGATACAGACCGCTGTCGCAATAGAGGGGACGATTTGAAACGTGCTCAAAATGCTGCAGACACGAGTGAGGGGTGGAAGTGTAAAAAGACGATAAATCTCAACAAGAGGACATCTTCTAAAGTGCATTTTGAGCGCACATGCGAGGATATTGGATTCGAAAAATAGCCGTGAAAATGCAGAATTATAGCGACGAAGAATTTGCATGTTTCCGAGTGTTTTAAAATGGAGTGCATTGTTTGTCACTGAAAATAAAATAATACGTTAAAAACTCACAAAGATGCAAATTTGAATGCTATATTTATCTTACAATTGAGGCAAAAAATTTACATGACTTGTAATTAGTTGAGCCAAAAATATTCACGAACACACACAACAGAAGGAGAAAACACCAAACGATAAAAGAACTAAGTAAAAAATTTAGACTACTAGCCCAATCAGATTATAGGGATTGTCTCAAATGTTTGATTTGAAAAGTGCCTTAAACTAACATCACCCTACAATTTTTGTACACAAACATAACAAAGACATCAGTGGAAATATTTACCTCTGGAGATACGGTAAACTAATCTCATGCCAATACGATATTGATAGAAAACTTTATTTACTCTGAGAATGAGATGGGAAAGCCATGTCCCTTTTACAAGTGGAAAGTGCCGTTGGGGAATTTGCTGTTCAGATATTGTCAAATGAATATTATTCAAGATGATAAGTTAATTGTGATTTTAAGGAACCCCCTGACAAGCTTGTCTCCTCCTTCACTCCACCTGTCTACAGTTTGAAATTCATTTCAAGGTCGATTGAACCCTAACCAGTCATTGTATTACCGCTTGTATATATTTCCATGTATATGTGAAACTATCAACAATAAGACTTTCTTGTCTATACCTAGTTTTTTTGTGTCACTTTAATTATCACTTAAGCAAATAAGTATTTGAATATTCAAAAGGTGACTAAAAACCTAGTTACTTGACTAAACATAAAAAGTTCGAATTTAGTATTTACAGCTGTTTAACATTCGATTCGATAGATTTGACCTTTACTATAAAATAATTACAGTCTAGAAGGACGTTACTTAGGATCGAGCACATCGAATATTGGAAACATAATAATAGAGGATAACGTTTGAAGATTGTATTACTTTGATATTTGCCTATATTATGTTCATACATAAAGGCGCACCTGTTTTATAGAGGTTTAGGAGTACTTCGGGTCTGGGTAACGAAAAATTCTGGTACTATGGGAACACGGGCACTATGAGCAGCTTTTATTTTAGTTTTATACCTCTCCCGGTACATTTCCGAAAATGCTCATTTATGGAAGGCATTCAAACTTTGTGTTAAACATTTGTAATTAAACTCTGTTACCGGGATTAAAGGTACGTTTACCCTCGCAAATGTAAGTAATGTTTAACTATGAAAGGTAAAACCCGTGTCTATGCTCAAACAAGATAGTCCCTAGCGTTTTCGAGGCGGTGAATTTTTCGGAGATCTTTCCGTTTATTCTATTCTAGAATTTTATTCCCAAAAAAAAAACGGACTAAGGTAATCCGGTTTACTTTCCAAAACCATGTCCATGACATCTTATTCTTTAATATGGTTCTTTTATTGCTTCGAAGAGAACCGTTATGAAATGTCTCCAACAATTCCCTAGGACTTAAGTCTCGAGCCAAGGTCTCTGAAATAATAAGGCAAAAGCAATATTGTAGAACGATGAGTTTTCAAAGTAACTAGCGATAATAACTGTCTGCTTACAAAGAACGCGAGGACAATACGTAGCCCTGCTTTGTAGTGATACAATACAATGGACTGTTACGATGCCCAGTTTATATTGGAAGCTGTTGATGTTGGCTTAGTCGGCTGGAAGAGGAGCAAAGAATCGCGGTGCCAATGATAAATACCTCATAGAGGAAACCCAGAACAGTTATTTCAATTTGCGGTTAATAAAGCTTGTGTATTTTAGTTTCCTGAACGAACTGTTTGGATTAGTAATTAGTTTGAAGTCGACGATGCGTTCCGCATCCTATTGTGTCTTAGAAGACATGAATATCATCACATTAACTTGTGTATACTCGTATTTCATATGCATATAAGCTAAGTTGTTAAGTATTCAACAATTCCAACGGGTTTCCCATCATTGAAATTATGATGGGAAAATTGCAGCTATTCTTTTAAATACGTCATCGAGGACGTTCGACAGCAAACCGTTTCCACAAATCACAGTGACCGCAGAACCTGTGCAGTGACGTCATAGGTAACGTTGACAGTTCATTGTCACCGGGCCAACATGTCCTCTAGGTATTCTGACAGTTATTATCATTTCACGTCACATTTGACGTCTTTGTTCTTGCCTGTGAGCTGTCAACTCAAGTTTCAAACATCAATGGCAAATGTCAGCTGTCTGAGAAATCACATGAAATAACCGATGTGAAGCACCAGTTGTTTGTTCGAAACTACTATTTATTTTTTGTTTCACAGAATACTATTACTGAAAGCAAAGTCGGTAAGTTACTCTGACTATAATAACATCCGAAAAGACAAGAAGGTCAAGTGCAAAGCTCTCCGTCACCCTCGGGATAAATAAATAAAACTTGGGAAAAAAATGGCCACCGTGATAAGATCGAGGATTGTAGACAATATTTTTAATCCGCAAGTTGCTCTTGAGTCAATAGGCACTTAAGGCTTCAGTAGGTATACCATGCAAAGCAAGGGTCTTGTAGACAATAATTTTAGTATTCTAGAGGCGTGCGTTGTATCGTGTACATTTCAGTACAAATAAATCAGAAAGCCTTTGTGATAAAGTTTTATTTTTACTCGTAGAATATGGAACCCCAATAGGCAATATACATAGTCGTTTTTAAATCCCGGATCCATTTTACTTGTAAACCGTGTCAATAGCGAAAGAAAAACTTACAAAAAAAAACGACAAAACGTGAACGTAGAAAATAGCAACAATGGGTCGTAATTCAAGCAATTGTGGGTTGTAGAATCGATAAACACGTGTTATATTACTTTCGTCGCAAAAACGCTGCGACTATGCGACTTGACCTTGGGGCCTAGCATCTGATCTGAAAGACTGTTAAAAAAGTCATACCTTGACAAGTCATAGTAGGTGCCTGTGACATCACGTGATGGCTCCCGGCCATCTTTGGCGATGGGTAGCTCACCGTTCGATTAGGACCAGGCCAGTGCCAGACGTGTTCGTGTTCCACGCGTGCCTCAAAACATGTCAGCACGCTCTAAGGAGACCATTAGGGCTGGTGCCTGTCAGGGCATCGGGATTGTCCGAAAGGGTTACCTCGGCCACAGTACACGAAGGGCAAAGGAAGTGGGTTGCTTTTAACCAGTAAAGTTCTGACACGGAAGAAGTCATTTGATGATTTTCCCATTCGAAAAAAAAACCGTGATAGGTGTTGCAGTTAATCGTCGTTTGAAAGTCGTTTCATAAACACTTTTGAAACTAAAAACAATAAAGAGATTGAACTGTTGACATTGTAAGTAATTCCATTATACGATTGTTGAACTTTTGTTATTATAAAATTAACATTACTCAACGCAGGTATTTAGTATGCAATAATTTGCATGATTATAATTTACACACCTCTTAGTTTTTATACGAGTAACTAGTTATTATTGCAGGACTGTAGGTAGTGGGGAGCTAATAAATTGATGAGATTATAATACACAAAGTGTATGAAAGGCCTTGGTGTTAGATTTCTTAATGATAAGTGATTTTGTTTTCTCGCTTCGTATTGAGATTTAATAAACAGGTAAAGGCAACTGTAATATTGCTTTTTAAATTATTAGTTTTATGTGATAACGGTCATTATTTTAGTTTCAATTTCGTTAACAATAGGCACTAAATAATATTGAAATGTACGCAGATAACCTAATATAATAACAATTTAACGACTGATGACATTTTAATTAATCGCATGATTCACGCCGGTGATTAATTTTATGGTTTCTAATTTAAACATGATAGCGAAAACAAGGTTAATTAGGCGCTGAAGGCAATCGATAACAACAATGAAACTAAGAAAATGTAATTTTAGTTACAATAGGAAAAACAAGCAATATTCTACCAACAATGCTCAAAAAAGAAAATATTAGAACATTCGTGTTGAGGTAATAAGAAAACAGCAGGATTACGAAAACGTGTTTAATATTACCCAACCTTACCCTAAGGTGAAATGAGATTTTCTGATTTCAACACGTTTTTTTCGAAAGATAAGATCCCTCGTTAAGCTTTAATATAAAATGCCACTCAAATAAAATAAACATAAAATCTAGTCAACAAACCCTTTATCATTTATGATACATCTAATAAAAAATATCGCAATCTTCGTAAAAAGAACAGAATGCGAATTTCGAATTCCCGGCGGTACTCGAACGTTCGTGTCGTAACGTAACGATTTCATATCCGTTCGGCCATCGTCGGCCGGCATCGGCGAAGGGCGTTCGAACGTACCAATTTTGAATTCAAATAAATTTTAACTAATTCGCGAGTATGATTGATTGATTGATTGATATTTGACGGTTAAGATTTTTTTTATTTCGAAATTCAGAAATTAAAATATTTGGATCATATTTTTCATTTGATTAAAACATCCTTGTGATGAAGCACAAGAACATTTACCATGCGAAGGTATGTAAATCTGTTAAATAAATGTTCTAATTAATGCTCAAGTTAATGTTATTACCAATATGTTTCTTCCTTAATTTGATTACACTTACGTATTAATACGTCATACTTACTTAATTAACACAAGCTTGACGTAATAGCTCCACGATAACACAGAAGAACAGATTCGTTATAATGTTCATACATATCCCAATTGACTTATTGGAATTTATAATGAGGGAGCGGTTAAGTTCATCATTTTATGGAGATTAAAGAATCCGCTTTGATCAGTTCACGGCCCGTTGGTTTTAAAACTAGGTTTGAATTAAACTTATTACTGTAACGGTTACTGCGAAACATTTTATGCTTGAAATTGATACATTCTTATTCGTTTTGTAAACATTTACTGAAATTAAGTAAGTAATGAGTAATGTAGACATAGTAGTTGCTATGTTTTTGGAATATTACTGATTTCAATATTATTTCTATATTAATTATTTAGAAGCTGGCCCAGATAGCATTTATTTTTATTTTCTTCAAGAATCACATAGCAAACCCTTTCTTAGTGGCAGGTTGTAGGTTGTTTTTCACTATCATAACTTACGTCAATATGTAAGTACACATATTCCTCGATATTAAACAAAATCGATATTATGTAGGTAACATTAGCACGTATTACTTCTCTATATGTATAAAACAGTAACAATGCGTGGGAGCTCAGCATATGTTGTGCCATCGATCAACGTGGACCTCCAGGCTTATTGAATAAAAGCAGTAGTTACATAAAGGAAAAAATCTTTCCGTACAGTTTTAGCCTTTCTTAATGACAAGCGGAATACCTAAACTATTTCTAATGATAAAAAACAATCCAACATAAATGGTGCCCCAACAGGGACCTCAAATGAACGACAACAAATTAATGTCACTTCTCCCCTTCATTCTCAGAATTATAAATGAACACCACCAAACAAGCAACAGTGTAATTAACAAAAGTACAATTAAACGAGTAGTGACATGACGCATGTAATTGTTAAGGAGTTAATAGCTCAGCAATTTACGGTCACGCAACCTCGAGGTCACGTGTTCAAAACTGTTAAGTGTTGCAATGAACCTCAACTTATTTATTTATTTTATTTATTTATTTATTTAATTATCACACTAATCTACCATTACAGGTTACTTAACCTAATGCGGTAGCTAGGACTAAACAAAGGTCTAAGTATTTATGTGAACTAGGGTTTCAAAGATTGAATTATTATGCACATAGTTGCAGGTCTAAATTCCAGCAACTGTTTTAATATGTAATTTTCTTATAATTCTGATATGCATAGGCAATAAGTTAGCCTGATAAACATGCCCATCATTGCTCCTCCTGGAATTGCTTGTTGCTTCATCCACTTTTCTCCTAGATATGAAATCCTTACTATTTACGATTCCCATGTTTCAAATTTCTGTCTTTCCGCGATTTCTTGGAGTTCTCTGAATAAATTGGTTTCCATGACTTTCAAAATCTGTGATTGATTTGTATCTTCTTAAGTCCATTGAATTAGATGCATGTTGTACTTTTATTTTTATTATTTATTTCATATTATTTTGGTTATCAGTTTGGTTTTGGTTATTGACATTGACATTAAAAGGCTTATGCAAATATCCTTAGCTTCTTAGAATAGCCGCTGGTATTATATGAGTACACTCACCACGTGCCTTAAACACTCTTAATGTGTTTTATTCGTGCAATGTAGCTATAAATACCCCAACATGCTAGCTGAAGTTGAACTGAAATAACTTTATGGGGAAAATACCCCTCAAGAAATTAAAATGTAATACTTTACTTCATTTTTTATTAGCTTGTATCCAACAAAGATCTAAGACAAGTATTCTGTCTACTGTGAATCCACGCTTGTCAAAATTTGTCCAAAAGCATCACACAAAAAAGGGCATATAGGTTTTACAATGGAAACGAATAGGCATTTAGGCAGGGAGTGATCTATTGCAAGCCTCAGACAATCACGGTTTCGAGTCCACCCCTCTTCTCTTATACATATTGAGAAGCGCCCTTGCTAAATGTAACCTTTTAACTTAAATGTGTATAACGACACATCAATAAGCACTTAAAAACAAGTAACGTATATACTACTACAGCGGTAGGCAAGGTACCTCCATATCGTTTTCAGAAATGTGTCTACAAACCTTCGGGCTACGAGCCTACGAAGATAAAACACACAATCACTATAAAAGTTACATTTGCTTTCAAAGTTATGGTCATGTTATGTGTTATTCATAAAATTAAAGATATCTGTCAGGTTATAACCGAAAAGAAAACGATTTACTTTATAGGTTTTGTAAAAATAAGTACAAGAATCTAGGGGGATCCTTAGAACGCTCTTTTGATGCCCATGGTTGGATATTGTAAGATAAGAAGCCACGTTGATGTGGTATTGACTGCTGCGTGTGTGTATTTGTAGATATACGGAAGAAGATCAGCTTCCAAACCACTGCGCGACCTTCGGAGGCGGTGATCCCTGTAACATGACCGATCATCGCCAAGGGATATACGATGCAAGTACTACTTTAACTCTACACAAGGTTTAAAATAATGAAGACATAAGCAAATTAAGTTTTTTCTTGTTGTTAGATCATTTATCTGTAAACAAGTACTACCAACATCAAGAATCTTAAATAAATAGATGGGTTCCAATGTATGAAGTAGAAGATAAATACAAAAGAAATATAGCAACCTGATCGTGATAAGAAAAAATATTAGATCAGACAATAATGAACAGTGGCGGTAATAATGTCAACTGATTGGCAGATCATTGAAGCGGTTAAAGCACTTATAAAACATGTTTTACATAACATGCGTGTTTTGCTCCTATATTTAATAACAAAGTGCTCTTATATCATTTATCGTCTTCGTCCATTTTATTACGACAGGCACGCAACGGGTGATGGTAGTTAATTCAATAACTTCATTCATTCATGGGCAGGTACATTTGGGATATTTACTGGATCAGTAATTATATGATAATATATTACCAATAGAATAGAAACGTTTAATGTAAATTCTCCATAAAGATTGTTACTTATGATATCGTAGATTAAAGGGAAAGTGAGCAATAAAAAATGATTTTCCAATCAATGAAGAATGGTCGTGTGATGATTATAAATGACCATTCATAGCCACGTCGGGAACGGTTAAAACTCGAGATGGATGCATTGAGACAGTTAATAAGGAAGTGCACACTTCTATGGTAGCAGCTGTAACAATAGAAACGAGAAAGGAGGAATAGGCATTTATAGGGCATAAGGTAAAAGGAGATAGAATGTGGAGTACCTAATCATGAAATGTTTTGTATTTCGGTAAACGAAAAATTTGGAAAAGCTTTTTGTTGTTGTTTGATGTTTCCTTTTGTTTTTAGTCTTTTATCACGTTATCGAATCTTTGTACATTTGACAGCGTTTAGTATTTAAATATTAAAAAATCCAGTCAAAGCAACATGAAATAGTTTGAGCTGACTATTACACAATTCAAATACCTAAAAGTTTCTACAAGTAGGAACATGAATTTAATTACGGAGCAATTCCAGTAATCTAGTGCGGTAGCGCGGGAAGAGAAAACAGCATACTGAAGATTCCTTGAAGGCAGTCTTGCCGAGCTTCGCAGAAATACCGCGTCACAAAGCGGTTTAGCGATAAATCTCTTAACCCTAGCTATGGATACAACTGGTACACACACATCGCTGAAAATGTAAATACAATATTTCTGATTATTCTATTCCGACATGTTTAAAGGACGTGGCAACTTTAAATTTATAAGAAGAATAAAAAGAATTTATGAATTGATTAATGCTTGTCTTTTGCAATTAATTTCTCTATTCATATTTTTTGGTACTGAATAAAATATTTTCTATTTATAGAATATATGTAGATTAATCTTTCAAAAGCCTTGAGCTCTCATCATCTTGATTGTTTCAAGGATGGCCGTGAAAAATTCCAAAGTTACAAATTAAAATTATTAATTTCCAATTCTGACTGTATAAAATCGAAGATAAGAGAACCATTTTTGTACGCCGTTCTGTTCGTCACTCAGTATTCTCAAGTTATGTAACACGAGACATTTTTTTGTTGTATTTTTTGTTCAAACGTGCCATCAATCGTCCTTTATATCCAGATTCCTATTCACGAGCTTTTATCACAAGGAGCCGCTCTCGGATTCGTAAAAACAAAGGTCTTAGGCAATCTTATGTAATATGAGATAGGCTTTGATATACCGAATAAAGGATTGCTGGCTAATATTAAACTAGAAAGAGTAAAAAATAAACTAAAGAATAGACGACGCATATCCAGAGACACAATTTTTTTTTTTGTTAAAAGCTTTCTTGTGAGGATAAATTACGATCGGCTAAATCAGAATAATGTTCAACAAAATTCTATTCTTCAATGACATTGATTGAAACTTCAAAGTTTTAAAACCAGAATCCACATGCCACATAAATGAAAGTGTGGAAAAATCCTAAACTTTAGCTTTCCATAAACATAGTAATGATTCACAAATCAACGATTTGGCTTCGGAACATACGTTTGACGTCAACTAAAAGTGTTTAATCTTAAGCTTCGTAGTGGGCTATAGTGGCCAGATTTGTATTCACGCGTAAATTTACCTTTTAATTATTTTGCCTTTCCACGATTGAATAACAGTATTTTTTTTCGTTATACAATGTTACAATACCTAGAAATGTACTAAGATAGAAAATGGTGACTGTGAAAGGTAAAACCTGTGTTAGAGATCACCAGACTACCCTCCAAGGAGACTATATATAATCGACTAAGGTGTCGCTAGCTCTGAGGTCCCGGGCTCGATCCCCGGTCGGGTCAATGTAAAAATTCACATTTCTACATTGTCTCGGGTCTGGGTGTTTGTGGTACCTTCGTTGTATCTGAATTCCATCACACAAGTGCTTTAGCAACTTACTTTGGGTTCAGAACAATGTATGTGATGTTGTCCGCATTTATTTATTTAATATTGTTTTCATATTATCATAATGGCCTTTGATTCTCACTCTTTCTCTGAAAGTACAGTGTGTGACCATGCCCAGTCATTAGATACTACAGTGCGGTACCAATTTAGAAAGACGTGTAAGTATATATCTTCTTTCAAATCGATTCATCGATACAGTTATCTTTTAATCTATATGAAGTCACGTGTACGAAATCACGACTCTACATAATTATACATACAATATCGTATACACTCGAAACCATGTATTTTATCTCTGGATCATCATTATGTAAGTAAAGATAAGTGCAGGCTGCGATAAAAATATCTAGTGGTATTTCAAATTCAGCGTAGAGAGACTCTGAGACACAATCATCGCCATGCCAATAGTAGGTAGTTATTTTTCGGTTTAACTTTAAAACGCGCGACGCCTATTACAGACTGAATTTCGCGTGCATTCGTAACCTGGAAAGTGTATTCTCTTAAAGAGTTAATATCTCTAGTTATTATCTATCTTTGGTCTTGTCAAAATTAAGATAAACCAGTCAGCACATATGTGGTTATTGGGATAAGGCAACTGCCAATGAGGACAGGAACGGCGAATTATGGAACAAGGAAGGTTAATGTTGCCATTAAAACTGATTTATATTAAGCTTAATTTTTAAAACGAACTTTTGCATTGATTTTATTTCTTAAACTAACTAGTACATATTCGTTATTCTTATTAAACGAAAAATTAAAAAGATAATTTTAAACATACAAAATCTTCAAAATTGTAAGAAAAAAATAAACAACATATAAATAAAAACTTAAATCGATTTACAAAATCAAACAAACATCAACTCGTGCGCATGTGACAAACATTATATCTTTATCTTTCGGAGCGCCACGTTTCGTCGTAAATTTATCTTTTGACACGTTTATTGACACTTGAAAGACGTATTGTTGTAGCGAATTAGTACAGGTCGGTATGTAAACAATGTTCTAAAGTCACGTTCTTCGGCACGCGGCGAACATCTATCCGTGCTTAATATTATAATTGCGAATGTTTCTGTAGCTGTCACGGCTGTTAAACCAGTTTTAGCGTGAGCACATTTCATTATATCACTCTTTGAATTTGATTTAACTTCGGTAATCATACATTTGCCGCTGAAGAAGAAACTTGGTATTAATAGAAGACATTAAGCCCGCCTGCGCAAATGTTACGAGAGATTAACCATAACAATAATTCAGGAACATCACGTGTTTAATATAAGATTGTTAATAATAAAATATAAGAATAATTAATTAATTCTTAATCAATACAATAATCTTATTTTAGAATCTGATATGTCAGTATCAAAATCAAGATAACTCTGTATCATTTATATCTTAGATTCAATCCAAATTCTGTCTTTTACTCTCGAATCACAAATCGATACTATCTGAATCATTTTGTCAAATCGCTAGCTATGTTTTTGCGACAAGCTACCCCCAAGCTACCAGGTACCATATAATCCAGCACTCTATAACATGCAAATCTGTTTTACTAACAGTGAATATATTTTAAGTACGCAAGAGAAACGTGTCCTATCTCAGCGACGCAGAATCCGACCATGTAGGTCGACATCTTTTAAGATAATTTAGGGTCACCGATCACGGCGCATACCAAACTTGAGAGTCGAATGGTTCGTGGCCAATATCTATTGTTTATAACCAACTCAACTCTGAACTTTCGGGTTATGATAAAGTTTTGGGCGCCAATGAATTCCTCAAATTATTTGTGATTGGGTGTGTTTGATCAAATAATTGTAGTAGTTGGAAGTAGTCAATTTAGGGGTTAAGAGATCAAACCTACAGAGATAAATACAAATACCTATACACCTGCAAATACAAAAACAATTTAGCGAAGGTTGTTATTAGCAGTTTGATTAAAATGAATCTTACTGTGGGTGTTAACCTTCACAAACGTTTTTGAATCAGACGACAAAGGCTCCATTTTAAAACAAAATGGAACAAAAAAGTTTATTTTCTTTTAATTTGTCTCCATTCCCAATCGGGGCTTAACCTTTAAACACAATCAATCTACTGAAAAGTAAACAGTTCTAAAGGAAGGTAACTCACTGACCTTTTATCCAGGCGATTGATTCGAAAACCATTGCCTACAATCAATTTGATCAGGTAATTGCTGAACCTTCGTATTAATTTCAAGAGATTTAAGCCTTCAAAAGTGGTTTTCGAACAGCTAAAGACGAGCCAAAGGAAACACTTGCAAATCCAAAAGAGAATTCTCAATTGAAGTTAGTCAAAGAGAAAAATAAAGAAAAAATGATTAATGACAGCTCACCTAAGAACAAAGTAGACGTTACTCTCAACTCTAGATATCGAGATGTAAAAAGACAAGTTTGTTAATAAGCTAAGATTTGGAATCGAAACATCTAGATATAAGAACTCACGCAACTAATCCCTACGTCAAACATGCACTTTAAATTGCCCTTTAAGATACTCTAATTAGTAGTTTTGTACTTAAATACATGAGCTCTTTTCTCCATGTCACCCATGACCTTACAAGTTTCCAAGCTGGGTCTGACATGTTTATGCTCCACGTTTCTAATCTTGGAAGTAACTTTAATCAAATCGACCTCCTATAAATTAGGTTCTATAAATACGTATGGGAAAGGTCACGATCCCCAGGAGTTTTAACTAACTGATAATATATTAAAGTGCTCTATCAACATCAATAAAGGTAAACAGCGTTTGGTTATACTCCTGAACTTCGATATTCACAAGTAACACACTAACACACAAACTTTAACAAAAGAGCAAAACCTTAAAACATTTTCATTGCAATGCAAATCAGAATTTTAAATTGGCATTTGGTTTTTGCATTTCCATTTGCATATGAGAATCGCGAACAAAAATTACTTCTACGAATGATTAACCAAGGACGGTGATGACTTTAAATTAAATCTTGCAAAACAACAATTAACCATTTATACCTTACGAAACAAATGAAGGCTGGAAAGAATGCCAAAAAATAAATAAACCACTGTTGATACTACTGATACGCTAAATGAACCAAGATTGACTCGAATTAAATTCTAAAATTAAATGGCTTTGAGTGACTTTTGCAATTTCCCAACACCGCGCTAAAAGGTTTCACAAGTTCTAAGCGTACTTGGAATTCTTTGTCAAGTTTCATTCCGAGATATTCATTTAATACCAGAAACCTTACTCAATTTTAAGCCGCTAACAAGTTTAATTACTAAAAACGGGACACCCGCAGGAAATTAGCAGTTGACGTCAAATGTTGTAAGGAAATATCAGTTTAAATAACAAATGAGGATAACTGGGACATGCAAGTACAATATTATGTTTAAAATTTAGAAAGGAAACTTAACTACAGCAGTAAAACAGATCCCTATATAGTCATTCCTAATAGATGTCTCTCTTTTTGTTTCTGCTGTCAATATGCATAGTCAGCAACGATTAAGTCGGATCCGAAACCCGCAGAGAGTGCCCTCAGATTTCATTGCTGACTCTACTATTCTACTTGCTCTGGCTGGATGCGCTTTGGGTGTCGCCAACAAAGTCCGGTGAAGCAGTCGACGAAACCGTAAAAAGAAGTGAAGTTAAAAGTCGACCAAAAACGCGTGGCAAAAAACATCACGTCACTAGTTCATCTTTACGGCTCTAAGGAGAGTTGTCGATATCTAAACCACTCAAATTCGACGAGAATTTCGTCTGAATTACGGGGCTTAGGCCAGCTTAGCGGCATCCCGAGCTGGGAACGCTCGTAAAGAATGTACTCCTTTACGTAAAATACTTCCAACATTGTACTTACATAAAAGAATTGAATGGAGTATGTATACAATATGCTAGAGTACCGCCGATAAAACTCTAGTTTAAAATGCTTATTTCGTTGAGAATTGGCAATTTCCTTAGCTTGCTCGAATGCTGAGAATGGAATATGACTGTGCGCATAGGTGTGGCGGGCAGAAGCTCACAATTTCATCATGGATTTATATTTAATTTAATTTAGTAGATATATCCACCATCCGGGCATGTACGCTAAATTTTACAAACCATTGTACATAAAGAAGCTTACAATGGAGTTCAAATAAATATACTTCCAGAAACTCCAACTAATCAATCACTTTAATCTTAATCTTCTCAAACAAACTGCAATAAATATTTACTTCTGCCGCTTGATAAATATTTACACTCGAATAGTCGTCAACATACTCCATAAACGTTTCACATAGCCCGTACCGGTGCAAACTGGTTAGTGATCACGAAACCGGTCCTCACCGGTTTGCGAAATATCGCAACACCACGATAACAAACCTAGCTATTTGAGAGCAGGCAAAAATTATGATAACCGATACAGGTGCAGTGAGGAAGTACATGTTTGTGAAGTAAATGCAGCAGAAGGGAAGACAGAACGCTTTGTTTAACCAATTACATGCTATCGCCCTCATGTGACAGATCTGATAATGAAGTAAGATACTATTGTTGTTTTAACCTGGACGGAAAAACGATTGTGACGAAGGTCACTCAGAGATCCATTATCACTAAAAACAAACTTCTAGCAAAACAACAAGAACAAAATAATATACTATCAAGATTCAAGAATGAAATGCCTGCAAACTATATTCACAACGACGATTTTGTGTCAATTTTTTCATCTTACGCGACTACAACAGTCAAATTGTAACAAAGATAAAAGCAGTTTATTGACCGTTAAGATAACCCAAAACTCCAAATCAGTTGTCGACGGACACACACGGACAAATATTTTGATTGTGGCATTAATTCAAGTACCTAAAGTACCGACACTTGGCTAAGGCACAAAGGATACAGAACACGTGTCTAGCTCTCAATATCAAGGTAACTCAGATATATATTAAACAGTTATCGTAGAATCAAAATAATCCCGTTGTAAATCTGCGCAGACGCAAGCCGTTTGTTTATTTACACAAGAAACGCGGAGCTCGCTGCATCTATGGATTATACAATTTCAATTTCAGAGATTGTGGCGATTTGATTTATAGCACATTACAATGAAGTGATTTTCCATTCAAAACGTAAATAGTCCGGATTGTAGGTGAAACTAAGCTTAAAATAGATAGTGATTAATGTGACCTAATTATTCTGACCTGCTTGGATTTTGCATAGAGAAGATCAATATCAGTTAATGGCAAAAGCATACTTCCCTTATTAAGTCTACGAGAGGAAATAGAAATTCAGAGAGTTTCTTCACAAATCGAATATTTTAAATTGCTGTGTAAATTAATCGTGGTTGTATAGCTTTAGTTGTTTTAAACAATATGTATTATATCATCTCATTCATATTCATTAAACTCGTTGCACAAGCATTGATTTATTTATCTCTAACTCTAACCTAACGGTTTAGAAATATCATTGAATTTCTAGTCTAGATATTCTAAGATCCGCATAAAATTTCCGCACGCTGATCAATTTTCTGAGTTATTCTTTTTTAGATTAATTTACCTAAAGTTGCTTTTAGAAATCAGCTTCCTATTTCTGTTTCCGGTAAATACATAGTCATTTGGTTACTGATTATATTATTATACGAGATTTTGTTATTTTATTATGAATTAGTTTTGATATCTTTGTTTATCAGTTCTTGTTTACATCCGGAAGTTTTTCTAACGGCGTTGACATACTACATACCATTTTATCTACCATAAAATATTACATAGTATAAAAATATTTCGCAAAAACAATTTTATATCAGAAAATCCAGAAATCCAGACATAAAAATATAAGCCTTTATAGACCGTGGGACATTGCTAACAGGCCCATTAGGAGCGTCCATATTCAGACAGAATCATTTCCGTTTCCTGCCGTTCCAGCCTTTTTCTTGCTAGCCTGGGGAATGTCTATTCACCTTGACCATTAAAAGGCATTACCGGTTAAAAAGATGCCATCGTTAAATACCAAAACCAAAAGCATCTTTGGTATGAATGAAGACACAATTTGTAGTCTTTAAAAGTTTTTCTAATAGAATTACTTAGACAAAGTCTCCAATAAAGGTAGTAACAATTTATTAACATCCTGCCTCAGCTAGTGGGAATCGCTGAGAATTATATTACAGGAAAACATTAATATCCTTAACTCGTACTGCAAAAATCAATCGTTTGGACAAAGGGGCCAACGAGCCATGTGAGGAATATTTGTGAAAGCAAATTGAATGGACATAACATAAAGAAACGTGTTCAAAGGAAGTATTAATTAAAAACACGTGTTAAACGAATGAAAATTGTTTATACTACTGGCGTGCGATAACACCGGGGTTATTAATTTTAATTAAACAAAACCGCTTGATGCTACATGATCATGGCCCCATCGATACCGGATATGTTTACTTCATTTTACAGAAGACATTTTAAATAAAATTTGCAGTGGTATGGAATGTTACGTACAATATAATTGGAGCATTTATTAAACTCTGGATGATCGTTTTGAAAGCATAGTTTCAAACCAGAGAATAAAAGGATAAGCTCGATAGAGTAAATTAATCGGCTTTTTTTGGCAGACCTTTAAATGTAAGACCAAGAAACACAGACCCCTGACACAAAAATATTCGTGTCATTTAAAAACTATTACGCAGTCCTTAAATCATTGAACATTACAAAACGTTTACCCGTGACGGTGTCAATACACAGAAAGTATTTATCAAACGCGAAGCAATTTTGGGAATAAGGTCAAAAGCAATCTCTTCCGCATACCGCAGCAACCGTCCTTGTTATCGGCGTGGACACATCCACCACTATTTTATACAGCAAGGTCTTTTATTTATGTCTAACTCTCATTCTCCTATCATCATCTCATAACTGAGTCTGTATTGAGAAATGAATATGATATATAGCTAGATTTATATAAAGCTGGTCATTAGAATAACATTTGTGTTGAAAATAATTTGGGCGCACATTGATATTGAGTATTCCGGAATTGATAAACATAATTGGTAATTATTGTGTTATCGTTGAACTAATTTCTAAATAAGACAGCATCGACAGCTGTTTACGCATTTAGAAATTGGAACAATGATAAAATAATTACGATTAAATATGAATCCAGAAGAATTTGCGTATCCCTCAGTTTTTTCCGTTCCTAAACATTCACTAATTCATATTTTTCGGTTTTTAGTATACGCTTGACCTTTTTGGTACACATCGTTTTTTTCCAAGGCTCTCGAAGTGACGGATACAAACACTCATTTAAGCACTGGATGACAGTGTTTTTCCGGCTAGATGTGGGCAAAACTTTCACTTGTTATTTTAGCGGACGTGGTAAGTGACCTTTTGGGGTTGACCACTCCAAAGTCCGAGCAGCAACGGCTCTTGTCGTAACCTAATTGTCCAGAGCAACAGCGATTAAGTACCCTTAAACCCTAAGAGGGGACGGTTTAACGAACTATGGCGCAGCTCAAATTTTAGAACTGCAATTTACATTACATACTCACGGATGTGAATATTTATGGCGATGTGGTAATAATGGTTTCAGTATTCATTCATAAAACTAAAGTCGAATGATTCAAAACCAAAAGTTTTTATTTTAAACAGGCTCTAGGTGAACAGTTCCAAAATATCCTTTGTTGACGATGATCGCATACTACATACCAATAGCATGCACTTTACCCCTTCCAGCTCAAAAACCTAAACAAGACGAACAACATCGCGTAACCATAAATTCACGTGTCGGCCAATAAAATAATTAACAGCATAATAAATGAGTAATGTTTACGCAAGTGCACGTGTTGTGAGACGTGCGAAGTCACCTACAGTAGCACTGGTATTGTCTGGCTCGTTCTATTGAACTTTAATTGTTAGTAGCCATGACTGTACCACGTGAGACCTTGGTGCCTCGTGAGAACTTCTTGAACTTGTTATCCAAAACTTTGAGATTACTAATTACGTAAAAAATTACGTAATTGGAATTGAGGGGTATACTACCTTAGATTTCTTGAAGCCAACTAGTTAGACACTATGCTTGCCTTACAAGGGGTGCCTGACATTTTTTGGACATAATTCTTGGAATCTCTGTAGATATTCGAACTTCTAGTTGCCGACAAGATTCCAAGAGGCTACAAAATATTTTTCAGAGAATCATTTACGTCGGTCATCCTCTGAGGTTCGTCCTATTTTCGTGTGCCATTTACTAAGGTCCCGTGTCAATTTGAACCAGATGCGACCCGACACCTTATTAATATCGTCAATCGCTCATGTTCAAGGGATGTAGACCCGCATAAAAAGATAAGCTAGAGAAAAAAGAAATCGACCTTTGGGAATTTCGCCAAAAATATTTCTGTAGACAACGATCGACTAGTTTTATGCATACATTATAGTCTGGTTTCATAATATATTTCTAGGAGTGTCGTAAACGAGCGAGTGTGTCTTCTAGGGTACACAGATAACAGCATTCCGAACTCCAATTAGTTATACCAGTGACGTAAGTACCGCTCACATAACTATTGTTATTATTTAACAAATACATAATGTACATTGACTCCATGTACTGGTCCACATGAGTCAGTGAACGGTATTTAGGATAACACACAACTTGACTCAACAATAACAATTTGAGGACAAATGTACGAACCTTGTTTGAGCATATGAAATGTTAATCTTATTCAGCCATAAAGTAAACGAGAACAGAATACAAAACCTCGGATTAGTTTCAGTGGTAGAGCAATAAAGATTTAAATCAAATTAGCCGGCAAGATATTCAAGAATCGTTGTGTTCATTTAATTCTAGATTTTATATTCCCTAGAGGCATGGACTATATCACCCTTTGCCCGTAAATGTAATTAATCCTGCGAAGTATACAGAAAATGTATTGCTACGTTAGAATAACTTAGGTAACGATATATTGCCAAAATAGCAGTTATGATGAAAATCTTACTTCAAAAAATTAACGTATCAAGATCTTAATTTAATAGTAGGCCTACAAAATTAGATGACCCAATTGGCGCAGAAATATAAGAAATAAACGCCTGGTTATTTGTAACACCACCCACGGTACCGCTGATAATCTGATTACTTCGAGGAATAATATGAAAGCATAATCTTGTTCAATCTTAGAAACAAATATGGGATGAACTTAAGCTGGAGTGTTTGGCTACAAGCCAGGACAATTCGGTCTAGATATGAATAAACACGGAGAATAATATGTTTTTTTGGTAAAGATAAACTATGTTTTTGTGAAAAATCTCAGATTTGCGGTATCAGTAATGTTATCAGTAGTAAAAATACCATATGACAAAATCCTATGACCAGAATGAGGTTTTGATAAAAATCAATAAACAAACCAACAATATCTAAAAATACAGAGATTAAACGAGGTCCAATCACCTTGAAACAACATTGTTTTAAGTCTTATTGATCGGTCATCGCTACCTTCAAAACATGTTTTGGATGAAAACATAATTCGATTAGTGTTAACGCAATTGTCGGAGTGAAGAGACTTTATGAAAGACTCGGATTGATTCCGTCAAAGGTTTGCGAAGTGACTTTTATTGTTATTGCATGATGTTAGTCTCGCACGATTTTATGGCGGTGTATCCCATTCAATAGTTTACCATTGCATAGCTGCATCAATCATCGTTGATATGTTCTCGTGTGAACTATTTTATAAATATTGATGGTGTCCTTATCTTTAACGATTTTCACTTCACTTAGTATTCCTGCTTTAAAAATACTGTAAGTCATCCAATTTTATTCTTATACTTTTTCTTTTAGAGTATGCTAAAGCGTACATTTGAAATGAGAATTTGAGAAAGAAAAACAGAGATCATTCAAGTCTACCTTCAAACAAGGTCAAAGAGATTAGCTAGATAACGACATGACAAACAAAGAAAATCGCTATAATATTCGAGTGAGATACAGATACCATTTCTGTGTATCTAACAACATCTATACCACAGCTGGGAACAGTGTCCGTTACACGATATCCGACAATAAATCTCACAACTTGTTTGTCTTACAAACAATAAGAATGATTCACAATATTTTGGGGCCACTCAGCAAATCATTAGGACCACTACTCGTTTTCTCAGCAGTTCAATTGTTTCCACAATCAAAAGACTGGGTTAAACCTGTATGCCTCAATCCGGAAAACCGACCTTGATTTAAGATTACACCCCTGAGAATTCGAAAACACTTTGGCGACGCAATTTTGTTCTTAATCCTTAATCTGGTGGTAATCTTGCACGATCCTTAA
The DNA here is from genome assembly GCF_003590095.1 of Trichoplusia ni. NCBI lineage: Eukaryota > Metazoa > Arthropoda > Insecta > Lepidoptera > Noctuidae > Trichoplusia > Trichoplusia ni. The sequence continues at coordinate 2,707,003 of NC_039493.1, forward strand.
GTACAATCGTTTTGTCACAATGCACACTTTGCGTGTATTATGAGCAATACGCCGAGTATCTTCGACACGCTAAATACTCGTAAACGTGAGGCTATACATGATAATTGTAAAATGATACCAACATGGAATTTACAAGCTTACGATTTCATTGTAGGACTGAGGTTTGTCAATATGGAAGTCACGAATTTCCGAACCGTATTTAAGCATATTATTTGTTAACATGCGCATCTATTGTACTATATTACTGTAGACTAATTTTGTCATGCAACAGATCTATCATAATCATATCAGTCTAGAATCGTCTGATAGCCTCGTCAGAGGTTTGAAAATCTTAAAGTTTTTAGTGTATTAGAATAATCACTACACTTTCATTTGACTTTATAAAAGATTTGTAAGATCTAATTAATTATTAAAAAGAAATCCCTTATAACAACTGCAAAGTAGTTCAAGAAGAGGTATTTTTTAAAACCATTGATAACATAGTTTATCATGAATATTTATAGGAAAAGGAAAATGTTTTTAATCACGGTAAAAAACTTCATTCACAACGCGCTATCAGCGTGAATGGTTGGGAAGCTTCCATTGAGTAAAACAATAATAAAATTATAATAGCGGTGAGATAAAATAGTTTTATACAGTCCTGCTTACTGGGTCATGAACGATGCCCGACTGTATGGCGCCCTACACCTCATGGACACTTCGAAACTCCTTGAAACCTATATGCTAAACTTTTTTGGCGATATTTCGACAGATCTATGACGCCGGAATTCAAATGCACACATTTGAAGAACAATGAGTTTTATCCTTGTTTCAGATCAAGAGTAAAGTATTTTTTGTTGTGATTAGTTACATAGCATCGAGAGTCAATAAATCAAATACAAGAATACCAGAATACAAAATAGTATTTATCAGAACTGCATTTACACTACGACTTCATTTACAAGAACAGTTCTGAGGGTCTAGCACTACGTCTTAAACTTATTTTTGAAATTATTATGGTTGTGGAAGTGGGACAGCATAATACACTACGTAGAGCGGCATCTCTTTTCCACACCCAAATAAAAATATTACTATAAGACGTCTCGGTAGGCCCCTGTTCAATACGTTAATAATGTTTATCGAATTTTGTTCCTCACTGCACAAAGCCCATTCTGTCTATATGACTGTCAGTAAAAGAGTTTCCTTTCACAGACTATTTGAGTATCTAAATGAAGTTTATTGTTAATTTTCAAGTCAGCAACTCAATGTGTGGGCCGTCTTATTTTAATACAATGGACACGTGCTCAATATGCACTTGATAATAAATTATAATCGCTGTTTGTATTTGTACCGGTATTATGATAGCCTACATTAATAGCAAAGTACTTTCTTGGTCAGACAAAAACCGTTTGTCGAACAGCGGAAATCTATTTCGATCGAGTCGTTTCAGTTGCATTTCTTATAAGCCAACTAATCAATAGACCTGCAAGAATGGCCTTGTTGGTGCCATAGTTTTCTATCTGAAAAACTTATAACGATAGTTAGTTTTGCTAGGAGATTGTGACATTTTAGATCATTCTAGATAGGTGATGTAGGATGGGCGATAGAATGATTGAACAAGCGGAACGACCCCTGAGTTTGTTTCGATTTTTTCTCAGGGTAGTCAGATAGGACTTCTACAGCCATCTCAAAAGACATGTAAAACTGATGATATAACCTTCTTAAAGAATAAATGATTTCATATAATTGAATTATATTGCAAAAAGGCACCATTACGAAAATAACTTAGTATGAGTGGTATGTTTGGCTCTAAGCATTAGTCCCGACAGCGCTACTGATATGGTTACTGAGCACTAACGCGAGAGACGAAAAGTTATTTAATCTCACACTAAAAGAAACCAAACTAATGAAATTTCATATTTTATGTATAAACGAAATTTAGCATCGTCGCATAATTTTCTTCGTACTAAAATCCCGTCTCGGCAATTTGTGGAGACAAATCAGTGCTCGCTAGAATGTAAATATAATAAAAACGCGGCGGCGACGATAATTCAGCGATTATTTTTGTACGCATAATAAAAGAGGTTCTCTTGGGGTATAAGTGGGCAGCCGCCCCGACGCCAGGACATGATTTCAATAATTCTCGTCGAGAATTATAGTTTTATCTCTATACTAATCTTCATATCGAACGGCGATAGTGTAATAATTTACCTAGCGTGATTTTTTTATACATTCTCCTAAGAGCTTAAATAGCTTTTTTATTTATAATTGTGGCAATCCCAAGGCTACACAAAAAAATAGCTTCAACAGCCACAAATAGTGTCATAAAATCAAATAGGTAATTTACAAAAGAAAAAGGCAATAAGTACATTTTGTGATGGCAGCTGAAAATGTTCCTTATTCAATACTGCCTACAGATTTCCCACTACTTAGCTAACCCATAAAAATGATATGATTTAAGCAACTAGGCGAAACTAGATACTACTACAGACACTGAAGGAATGTGACAATATATTGCAATTTAACAAAATATTGCAACTTCCATATTTTAAAACATTTTATTTGGTTGCATTCAGAGTTTCCAGTTTAATTTTATCATAAAAAGTCATCTAATTATATATTTAATCAGAAGGAGCGAAGAGCCGCACTGCCCTAACTGCTTTTTAATTATAAATTCAGGAACTGCTGACCAAAGGAAGTATTCCCCTGCAGAAATTATACATGACATGTTAAGAGATGAAAAAAATCAACTTCAAAACAATTGTTTTTCACTTTAAATGTAGATAGGTGTTTTCAAGTATGTTTATTTTCAGACTAACAAACCTTAGGGAAAATCAGTTAATCAATTTGTAATCTATATTTTACCTCTTTTCTATCTTAAAAATTTAATATAACTTAGTGCAGTTAAAGTTATCAGAGTAACTTGTTCCCAATATTTTAGCATAAAAACTTTATCGTCACAACCCATGCTTTTTTTATTATTTACCTTCTTGACAACTTTAGTATTACTGCCAGCTACTAGTGACTTTTACCAGTGTACATGTATACATCATTCAGGGCAAAAGAGTACACTATAATAATCTGTTATAACTTTTAACTTAGAGGTTTGACTTGCACACAGTCTAATAAATTCCCTCTTGTTTAAAGTTTGTCTCACAGCTGTTCAATAGCAGACCAGTGACAAGATACTATTATTTGTTCACTATTTATCCTCATGAACAAGGATATTGCTTGCCTTCTTTGTTTCCAATATATCTACATAATCCTGTTATACACAGTATTGCATCAATTATTATAAAATGTTATTCTAATTATAATCCAATTGGGATTTACATATACAAATAAACTCTACAACTACTTCTAACCAACTGAGTAAACTTTTATCATTTAAAACAAATTAGTATCGCGTCCGTATTTAAAAAAAACATAAAGCTTTATTCAATATTCATTATTCAATTTCATTAATGAAAATTTAACAATAATGCTCATTCAGGTTAACAAATATTGTGATGGCTAGCCTTGCAAAACAGTGCAGTCGTTTGATTGGGAAACTGTTGACTAAACATTGTTACGGCCCCCAATAAGAAAGTTTAAGTATTTTAATACATCGAATCTGACCTTGCCACTACAATACTTTGAGTCAATGTTCGCACACTTATCACTAATATAATAACAAATAGGTGACAAATACTCACAGCCATCACCATTTCGAAGGGATACTTATGTACCCTAACGGGGGATATGTATTCCTGTACCATTTTGCACAATTTCAAAACACACAAATCAAAATAATAAAACGTAAGGACTTCACAATATTTTAAATAATAATAGTTTCACACAATAGTCATGCTGCCTGAGCTCCTTTCACTCGCGTTCGGTACGACAACAAGATATTCGTGCGTCGAGTCAGAATTACACCGTGTCATGAACTTGAAATAAAATCCACGGATGGTAACAAAATGGATTGTTTGCTCTGAAGTTAGGTGCGTGTCAGATTGATTGACATTTGACAGCTCTAGTGTTGGTAGTGGAAAATATTTCAAATTTTTAACAACACTTGTTTATAAAACATGTTATAATTGTAAAAATTCAAAGAAAACAATTGAAATTTAAGTTAGATTCTTTTTAACAACGTTATTTTCTTTTATGCAATAACATTGTAATACTATTTTAGTTGTCACTAAATCCAAAAACTTACTGCCGCGGCCGCATGCCGGAGAGCCGGCTTTTGTCATGTCCTGTCAACATATTGTCAACTTCAATTTTCAAGGCATTCGGAATTCAAGTTAAATATTTAAAATTGAAACTGAAATGATCCCTTCGTCGCATGAAAGAATACATTTACTTTTGGGTACTGCATTGTTTATAATAACTATTAGTTGTTATTGTTACACAAATCAAACAATCACATTTTGACAAAAAATAACTATCTTTTTTACTAAAACTAAGAAGTTATCTTCAGAACGTAAAATGACAAACTGACAACCATTTGTGACGTTTAATCGGTTGGGTACAGTTGACACTAGTTTTGCTTTTGCTGTTTGTCTGATCAAGTACAAAGTCTTGTGTTTTGTGCGTGCCGGAGTTAATTTCAGACTTTTTGTATGTTATACTCCAGTCGTGTATTGTAGCATTATAGCTAATCCTGCGGTTAAGAGACGCACAGCTCTTACAGCAATATGAATCACTTTTTTTTCTTAGACCCGTTTATATGTTCTTGTTTTTGGCTTTACTTATACTTACTCAACAAAAATAATGTTATTATGTTTCCTTGACAGGATTGATCTCGCCTAAGATTACAAAAATCAGATTTTCAGAAATCAGTAACTGAAAAAAATATAGTGCCAAGGTTACATTAACCGAAACGGTTTTTTTTATTATGGCGATTAAATTTTATAACCAACCTGACCAATTAAATAGGTTTAATTAAAGTGAAAAAGTTTGATTTGGTTTTGCAAAAATAGTTTTACCATTTATTTTTAAAAGCAATGAAAAAAAGTAGAAAAATAATTTAGTATATATTTTTGTTACTGATGGAATAAATCATAATTTATTGTGATTATAAGATTGTTTTTTAACGAAACTGTAATTGCACCTTCTAGAACGTACCTTTATTAATTCGACCGCACTGAATTATGTGGTAATGTTACCATAACTAAAAATGTACATTGATAAATAAAAGTACCGCGTTTTTGTAGGTGATTTTTGATAGATAGACTGGTTTCAAATCATTTTATCTTGAGAGTGAAATTATTAGTGAGGTGTTCTAGTTATTCATAAAAGTCACATTTACAAAAACCATCATAAAAATAACCAAACAAAACACTATTTCCGCAGGTCATTTTCCACGTATTTCGCGACCAACTTCAAGACAGTGAGTAAGCGGGCCTTGACGAAGCGCGAATGTCGCTTTCTAGTAATTGAAGATTATTTCTTCTGAATTTTAAACGCAAAGCAAAATTCTGGCAAAATTGTGCGCGTTCGTGCCCGATGTCTAGTGCTGAAGTCGCCGATAATTCCGTTGACCCCCCGGCGAAAAAGCGGAAACTAAATACAGGAGAATCACGTTCCAACAACTCGGCAATGGCGAACAATGGGACGCGTGTAGACGATGAGATCGACGAGAGTCTGTATTCCCGGCAGCTGTACGTGCTGGGGCACGATGCCATGCGGCGGATGGCCAGTTCCGATGTCCTTATTTCAGGGCTCGGGGGTCTCGGTGTGGAAATAGCGAAAAACGTGATCCTTGGCGGTGTGAAATCGGTAACTCTTCACGATGAGCGATCTTGCACGATCGCTGATTTGTCATCGCAGTTTTACTTGTCCGATAGCTCGGTCGGTCAGAACAGGGCTCTTGCGTCGTGCGAACAGCTGTCTGAACTAAACCACTATGTGCCTACTACTGCGTATACCGGCCCGCTCACCGAAGACTTTCTGCGAAAGTTTCGCGTGGTTGTCCTCACTGGTGCTACCTGGGCAGAGCAGGAGCGCATTTCAGCGCTCACGCATGCCAATAACATTGCTCTTATCATAGCAGACACCAGAGGCCTGTTCTCCAGGGTGTTCTGTGACTTCGGACCTGAGTTTACAGTTGTAGATGTGACTGGAGAGAACCCGGTGTCAGCCATGATAGCTGACATCTCACACGAGTATGAAGCAGTTGTCACTTGTTTGGATGATACCCGCCATGGCTTGGAGGATGGTGACTATGTCACTTTCAGTGAGGTTTGTATTACGGCTTACTATTTACTATACTTACAAAACATACCTAATATGTCCTAGTTACAGTGTTGAGTTGAGTTGATGAGTAATGCAAATGTGTGTACATCATAATGATATGAAAACTGATCCGACAACTGACCTTCAGTAGCTTAGTGTCAATGTATTGGTGTATATAGCAATGTGCTTCCTTGACCTTTATGCAGTAGCCAATTTTTTGAATACCTGCCAGGAACTATATTTTATAATTTAGATGTGTATGGTAATGGTTATGACTTCATAATTCTATTTTAATGCTATTGCGGATGTGAATAAGTAATGAGCACTGTTTCCATGGTTATTGACATGGTAACATAGTGCCTTAATGTCATTAAAACTAGCCTATATTGCTGAGGTTGGTTCACCACCATAACACTTATACAATATTAGTGTCTAAACATAAACATTTAAATCCTAGACCCAATATATCACATGTCAGGCTAATTGAGCAATAACCATTTATTGCTTAGAATGAACTTGTAAATAGTGTAGTATGTATTAATAAAGAACCACAATCATATTAAGTACCATAAAATAGGATTATAATGTGTGGGTGTCAGCAGAAGCCATTGCAATATTATAAAAATAAATAAGTTAGGTCTTCACATAATTCTTTGCATTTATCATGGCCATAGTTAGTACCCACTTTATCAATTTGTTCCTGAATAAGTTTATTGTACATGTACTTGTATAGTGTTATATGAATTAGATAACTTGTTGTAAAGAACAATCTTTTATGCAAGTACATCAAAATATAAATATAATTTCGACAACCTCCATGGTCGATTGGCATACGCACCGGTTTCAAAGTGCCGCTAGCTCTGAGGTCCTGGGTTCGATCCCCGGTCAGTACAATGTAAAAAAAACTCACATTTCTACATTGTCTCAGGTCTGGGTGTTTGTGGTACCTTAGTTGTATCTGAATTCCATAACACAAGTGCTTCAGCAACTTATTTTGGGTTCAGAACAATGTATGTGATGTTGTCTGCATTTATTTATTTATTTTTATAAATAGTGTTGTAAATTAATAATAGAAAAAACAGTGTTCTTACTAACCACAGTAAGAACACTGTTCTTTCTATTAGCAGAACAATGATTGTTTTGTAGCTTAATTTTATTGTAACACCATATTCTAGTTCCACAGTAACAGTTGTGGTACAACAATAATCTTCAAGTTGTAAAATTATTTCTTTTATTTTAGGTACAAGGAATGACAGAACTCAATGGCTGTGAGCCCCACAAAATTAAAGTCCTGGGTCCATACACCTTCAGTATTGGTGATACCACTACATTCTCGAAGTATGTCCGAGGTGGTATTGTCACACAGGTGAAGATGCCCAAGAAGATTGAGTTCAAGCCTTTTAAGGAGTCATTTGCTAACCCAGAGTTCCTCATTGCTGACTTTGGAAAGTTTGACTACCCTCAGCAACTCCATGTTGCATTTGCTGCCCTCTACAAGTTTGAGGAGTCAGAGGGCCGCCTGCCCAAGCCCTGGAGTGATGCCGATGCTGCCAAGTTCATGGATTATGTTAAGGTTATTGATGTCTTCAAAAACGGAGAGATGGAGTTGAACTGTGAGCTTTTGAATACTTTCTGCAAGGTAAGTTTAATTTACTATATCATACTATTTTCCTTTAGCTATGCTATGAGAGATTTAAATATTACATGCAAGTGTAATAAAATCTAGCATGTGCTGACGTATTGGCTGTTATCATTGTGCAATAACCTTGTTTCTGGAAATAATAGATAAGACTATTGATTTACTTTCTATCTTCCAATTAATTCATTTCCTCTATCAGGTATCTGCTGGAGACCTGAACCCCATGAATGCATCTATTGGTGGAGTGGTAGCCCAAGAGGTGATGAAGGCCTGTTCTGGCAAGTTCCACCCCATCCTGCAGTGGCTGTACCTAGATGCTATTGAGTGCCTTCCTAAAGAACGCAAAGACCTCACTGAGGACAACTGCAAGCCAGTTGGCTCGAGATATGATGGTCAAGTGGCTGTCTTTGGCAAGCACTTCCAGAAGAGACTTGGTGACCTCAAGTATTTCATTGTTGGTGAGTATTGACTGATAAATCTGAAAAATATAACTAATCTTACTGGATGATCCTACTGTAGAATTACTGTACTAGGTACAGGTAGGTACTACAGCTGATTGAATATTAGTCTGAAAGAGAACAATGATTTCTCCTTAAATAGTTGTTGTAGATGTTGTCAATGCTCACATATCCTTGATTAGTCCCAGTGCTTTGTTTATTATAGTTGCCTGTCAATGGCCCGGGAAAACAACAAAATGTTTTTGTTTATCAATCAGCAAGAGGTTGTTAACCTATTTGATGCTAGTAAGGTATCTTGTTTATCGTAAATAACTGTTTATTCTTTATCATATCTTATCGAAACCGGTTATAATAACAAAAATGAACCTCGTGAGAATCTTTATTATTATATTCTAATTAGACACTTTTGTAAATTTAATTACTGTCTTGTTCTTTGTTTGTGCATGTCCAGTAATTGCTACTGACTTTTATTGCTTTATCAACTTATTGTACTGATTTATGCAGCATTAGTAACATTAACTCAGCAAACCCTTGAACAACAAACCATTTAATGAATATTAGCCAATAAACCTGGCCGATCAAAACTGAGGCGAGACAGAACTCCTATCTATGCCAGGCGATTAGTCTCTTGACAGCGTGTGCAAACTTAAAAAACAATAAATTAATACGGTGGTAGTCGCCTCGCTAATAAAAAAATTGTTATCGTATCTAATATTCTAATATATAAAAACCGAAGCTAACATATATCGCACAGTTTTCTTACATTAACCGTGTACATAATACCTGCATAATAATACTTTAAATACCGGATAGCTAAACAAAGACTAATTATTGTCGAGTTGTTTTTCTGTCTTAAGCCTTTTGAGTCATCGACATCGACTCGCGAGTTTTCCTGCTTCAATAAAATACGAGCAATTATTTCTTATGGTTTGATCAAGATTGCTTTAGTATTAGATTTGTGTCGCTGTTCCGTATTTACCGTAGTTGTTACTATGCTTATCGATAAGCTGCACATTGAAAATGTGTTTATTTCGAAGAAAAAGACATCCTAAAAGAATAATTGATAGGTGTTCATCTTAATATGATAATTCTTAATCTTGTAAATAGTACAAGTAGGATATTAAATTGAAACAAAACTAGGAGAGAGGATCGTAGCGCGACCGATTGTATTGTTTGTTTTGCTTAGGCGGCAGTAGGCGTTAAATATGCAAGTTAAAATTAGCGTATGCTAAATGTGTTCGTAAGTGGCAACACTATTTTAAATATGCCAGTAAATGTCACTAAATATATACCGCGAAGGTATATTTAGTGATCTTTTAAATACTAAGAGAAATTATTGTCGTTTAACATAAGTTGAGTAAAATATGGTAGTGTTCACCGTATCGAATTTATTACACGGTAATTCTGGTCTGGACTGCAACTAGCCAATTTCGCGGGTATATATTGTAACCTCGCTGCTAAGACAAGGCAAGTTCTACTAGCTATTAACCCTACAGACGGAAAATTATTATCATTATCCTTTTGTCCACTTTTGGACATGGCGTCTTTCAAAGTACACAGTACACGGTTTTTCTACTCTTTTATATGTTAAGACACGTTTTGAGAATTGAATATCTACTGATTTCGATTATAATAATAATAATTATATGTAAAGATCAAACAGTTGCCCAAAGTAATTTACATATTTAATCCTATTATGTCTTCTCAGGTGCCGGTGCTATTGGTTGCGAGCTGCTGAAGAACTTCGCGATGATCGGCGTGGGTGCGGGCGAGGGCCAGCTCACCGTTACCGACATGGACTTCATCGAGAAGTCCAACCTCAACCGACAGTTCCTGTTCCGGCCCTACGATGTGCAGAAGCCTAAGTCCAGCACTGCTGCTAAGGTGATACAATATTTCTCAGTTGTCGATTTTGTAATTGCTTATGTCTAATTGTGACATCATATCATCATCAGTCCCCTGCCCTTATCCCAATTATTTTATTTGGGGTCGGCGCAACATGTCATCTTCTTCCATACCTTTCTATCGGCCGTCATCTCGCAAGAAACACTCTTTACAGCAATACCGTCTCCATATCCATAAACGAAAACATGATAATAATATACTTTAATAAGCTTGATGCACTTGTATTGATCCGTTATCCTATTATAAATTATATGTGACGTATTTCAAATATAATGTAGATAAGTAGTACATAATTATACTCTAAGTATCTCTAGATATTGTTTGACACTACAGTCCAGTTTCAACAATATCTAAACATATTTTGCATATAGTTATGTATCGTTTTGTTTGTATTGTTGTTATGGGACACTACTATTGTTTAGTAAAGTTTGTATACGGCAGTACTTATATAATAATTACATAATCGTTATTTCATATAACTTTCAGGTCATCAAGCGCATGAACCCCTCTATCAACGTGGTTGCGCAAGAGAACCGCGTGTGCCCCGAAACTGAGTCCGTGTACGATGACGCGTTCTTCGAGGCTCTGGACGGCGTTGCTAATGCTCTGGACAACGTGGACGCGCGTATCTACATGGACCGCCGCTGTGTGTACTACAGGAAGCCGCTGCTGGAAAGTGGTACCTTAGGCACTAAGGGCAACACTCAGGTTGGTCATGAAATACTTGATAAATGAAATACAAATTGATGTTTTCCGTTGTTTGGTTTAATACTTTAATATAAAATATTACCAAAATAATTCACTTATTTAGAGCCCGAAACAATAATATAATTCAATTATTATCGCAATTTAGTAATAAACCGATTTACGCAAAACCTAAAATTACATAAACCTCTTGTATCCATAGGTGGTAGTCCCATTCCTGACAGAGTCGTACAGTTCATCTCAAGATCCCCCAGAGAAGAGCATCCCCATCTGCACCCTGAAGAACTTCCCGAACGCGATCGAGCACACGCTGCAGTGGGCACGCGACGAGTTTGAGGGTCTGTTCCGCCAGGCCGCAGAGCATGCCGCGCAGTACCTGCGGGACCCGCACTTCCTGGACCGGACCTTGAAGCTGCCCGGCAGCCAGCCGCTCGATGCTATTGAGAGCGTCAGGGTTAGTGAACTTTTTCTAGTGTTTTAATGTTTTCGGTCCCTACTAGAGATTTTATTCCCCATGTCAATAAAGTTTCGCACATCTCTCTCTCTCTCTTGTATCTCTCATCTATCTATCTTGTACATTATGTGGAATGTGGATTCATGGCGCCCTACAGCAATTATAATCTTTAAAATTGTAGAATGCGATCAACGAGCGGCCGCTGAGCTTCGACGACTGCGTGACGTGGGCGCGGCTGCACTGGGAGGCGCAGTACGCTAACCAGATCAAGCAGCTGCTGTACAACTTCCCGCCCTACATGCCCACCGTCAGCGGGGCGCCCTTCTGGTCCGGGCCCAAGCGTTGCCCCTCGCCGCTTGAATTCGACCCTAACGATGACCTGCATCTCGACTACATAGTGGCCGCCGCCAACCTCAGGGCTAACGTCTACGGTCTGCCGCCCTTCACCGACAGGGAGAAGATTGCGCAGGTCGCACTTACTGTTCAGGTGTGTCAATGTGACATTTATTTGTGATCATTAAATTAACATATTCCTAGCGTTGAATGTTTATTTATCTTGTTTGGTTATCTACAGGTACCAGAATACAGACCCAAATCTGGAGTTAAAATCGCAGTGACAGACGCACAGCTACAACAGAATAACGACGATATGGACCACGATAAAGTAAAGAACATAATCGCAGAGCTGCCCTCACCCGCCAAGCTCGGCAACCTCAAGATCACGCCGCTGGACTTCGAGAAGGATGACGACACCAACTTCCACATGGACTTCATCGTCGCCGCCTCCAACCTCCGCGCCGCCAACTACAAGATTCCGCCCGCGGACAGGCATCGCTCCAAGCTGATTGCCGGCAAGATCATCCCCGCCATCGCCACTACCACCTCGGTAGTCGCTGGCTTCGTCTGCCTCGAGCTCTACAAGCTCGCGCAGGGATTCAACACCCTTGACGTGTTCAAGAATGGATTCGTAAACCTTGCCTTACCCTTCTTCGGTTTCTCAGAACCCATCGCAGCCCCGACAAATACTTATTATGATAAGAAATGGACACTCTGGGACCGCTTCGAGGTCAAGGGTGAAGTGACACTCCAACAGTTCTTAGATTACTTCAAAAACGAACACAAACTGGAGATCACGATGTTGTCGCAGGGCGTGTGCATGCTGTACTCGTTCTTCATGCCCAAGGCGAAGCGCCAGGAGCGACTGAACTTGCCGATGTCGGAGGTGGTGATGAAGGTGTCCAAGAAAAAGCTGGAGCCGCATGTGAAGGCGCTGGTGTTCGAGCTGTGCTGCAACGACGAGGACGGCAACGACGTGGAGGTGCCCTACGTGAAGTACACGCTGCCCCAGTGCGCGGGGACCAGCCAAGTGTGCTAAGCGGGAACAGTTAGAGCATAATAGTTACCATGTTCGGAGATGGTTGGTATCACATCGGGGCCCGAGGAGACCGCTCGTGAGTGCCTGTGTCTGTGTCGGCCGACGGACGAGATGTACAGATAGTGTTAACATGTGTGACGTTTACTTTGTGCTTCTGAACACGCTTTTGTCTACTTATTGATTCATATATTTATAGTAGTTTATAATTGTTTGCTCACGTCTCATCAAACGCGCTAGCATTTATTCTTTTTTATTTGTCTCGTGATACCACAATAGTTTTTACACCAAATTTATTGGATATTTTTAAAGTTGAAATCAGATGGGTCTGTATATGGAAAGAAATAAATAAAATTTTGAGCAGCTATTAGTTTTATTATCGTCTAAAGTTAGTAATTTCTAACTAAAAATGTTAAAGAGAATCAAAATAAAATTCCAGAATGTTTTTGAATGTTTATTGCGTAAAAATGTATGCACGAAAATACAGTTAATCTCACTAGTCCGACGGGAAACATCTTTGGAAAAATACAGAATATCATCTGAAACACCGATAACTTACATGGGTAAGCATAGTGAACTCAATTCTATTTGGTACAATATGAACTGGAGGCTACTTACACACAACACTTGTCTTAGCATATAAGAAAGCGTTCAATACAATTCGCAAGCTTCAGTAAATAATTTGGCATATACATTAGATAGGAAGACTTCCAATAAAATATCCAGAAGGGTAGACATACATGCTGTGTGTAGTATGCACATTATGGAGTGAGATAAACAAGTATTAAATAAAGTGTGATATTAGTGACTAGAGGTGCGGAAAACTAGCACAACCTTACAAGATAAACCGTTTTACACAAGACGCAAGTGATCCGTTATAATTCAAAGGTATGGTGACATACGGAACAAACAGACACTATCCTGAAAATATATCGGATAACCATTCATTGGACGTGCGTTAACTATATTATAATAAACATCGTAAAACATGCATTCGAAGATATATTGTCTGAATGTTAGTTTTTATTGTCAAATAGAGATTGCGTAAAAATATGTACTTTATTCATTGTTAAATCGGTATGCCAAAATAAGTGTAACATGCAATTACTTATCTATAATGAAATATCAAAATATTCATTTGACAAGATACAAAATTTTATATTTATCTAAAACTATTAGTGAGTACTCATTTACATTAGCGGTCATGAATCAAATATTGCATTTATTGGAGCCTCACAATTTGGCTAAAAATGAGAACGAAATAAATAACTAGATGGAACCAATTGTACTTTCAAGTCACCTACTGTCCTGTCATGCATACTTCAAACGAGTTAAATACATTATTTTCTGAAAACGGGGTTGAATTATTTGATATTGCAAAATTTCTAGTTCGTAGTCGTAATACTTATGCAAATGAGTGTTATTTTGACTACAGTGCAGGCTGATGTTACATTAGCATTTATAGAACACTGTTCACAATTTCTTATAACCTAAAGAATATAAAATTAAATAAGTTTGAATTTACCGCCGTGAATAAAAGGCCGCTTAGGTTTTAACTCTAAGTAAAATATTGCTTATGAATTATCATTCGTTTATTCTTACAGATGAGATATTATAATGAATAGTTGCAAGTAGGCAGACTACTAGATCTCAATGCCTGTTCGATTCTCTGAATCATAACAACGTGTGATGTACGAGTTACGTCGTATAAGCTAGGTTTAAACTAAACGTTAAAGGCTGAACCTATAGCAGCATGACGTAAGGTTGAGATCCAACACTTCAAAGAACAAACGAAGAACTTTTCATAGTTGTTACAAATATCAAACATTCACGACATTTTATAAAGATACCTTAAAAATATTATCTTAGATATATTGAGATAATAAATAATGAATATTAATTTCTTAAAGCGGTAAAATGTCTTTTAAAATAAAGGGTGTCTTTAGCAAAATTTTCGTAAAATCTAAATAATCTAGGTGCGAATACTAAGCACCTTGCTTTGGAAGCGTTATACATAACAATAATACAACCATAATTTATCACTTAAAAACTGAAATAAATAATTTTGTAACAAATTAAATTTGAACTTACGGATTCATGCATTTTAGACTTCAGAAAGTTCTACTAAAGCAATCATTTCCAAATGCAAACTTATTCATGTACTTCTAGCTATAGCATTATGTAGGTTATAAAAGAGAGCATAAACAAGGCGGTACGAACAAGTAATATTTTGTAGTTCGAAAAGCAGGATGCAGCATAGTTGAAACAAATGCCTGTCGAATTATCAATACAATAAAATTGAAGTTGTTAAATAATTATAAATCTTCACCGCACAAAGATAAAGTTTAAATTTCAATAAATACATTACTAAACAATTTCGAGGCAGCTGGATACATTTTTTATATACATTAAAATTTGTGCCCATCAGTGGACAAAGGTTCAACGAAGTAATAGAACTAAAACAATAGCTTTAAGACATCACGCTCTTTGCCCGAGGTGGGCGTAATAAAACAATACTGGGAATTTCAGATTATAGGAATTAGTTGTACTTAAAAATTTATTACTGCCCTACACTGATAAACGGCAGTGTTACCTATAATCTTCGCCCTACCACCGCGATACCTAGCAGTAGGCTAGACGATAATTTATTGCAGTGCGTTATGGAGAGTGGACATTTACAGAGGGACGTCGTGACGTTGCGCCCAACAGTGGGCGAAGAAGCGCGGCAAGCAGCCGGCGGCGGGCGCGGCGCGGGGTCAGCGCCACGGGCGGCGCGCGCGGGCCGCCGCCGACACCGCCGAGCCCCAGCGCTTGTCGCCGCTAAACGTCTCTGCAACACCACGCATACGTATACACCAGCTCACCGCACTGTCATCGCTGCGTTTGCAAAATCACTGTGGCGTAACTTCTATTTGTATCCACGTCGTATTTTGCAGGCGCTGCGACGACGCGGTATAGCTACTTAGCGATTTCTATTGGGACTCGATACCTGAAGCCGGTGACAACATATCAGCTGCGAGCAGGCAGGCTCTGCGGTTACTACATCCTTTGTTTAAACGAACTTGGCAGCGCTCAACGATAGTCAGTGATATTGTACATGCATTTTAAACGACGAAACGCCCAGTCTCGGAACAAATATCTGCGGATCACACAAATATTTGTCCCTTGTGGAAATGTAACCAGCGACCATTTGAGCGGAAAGCCAAGGACTTGGCTACTGCATCAAACGGGTCGTCTTAAGCCCAGCGTAAACCTACGTGTTCATAAGGTGATTTTTTGAATGACCATATAAATACTCTGGTTAACAATAAGTCTTAACTAAAAATATGTCGGAATTAATACAAAGGATACATGGAAACAAAATGTTAACAAGCGTGGACTTTACACATGAATAAATGAGTGTTAAAACATATACAAATCGGCAACATAACTTTGAAAATCCTTAACATCAAGCACATGCTTCCTTAATATTATAACGTATGCAAGCTCATGATGAAACTGTATACTCTTGTTAGTGTCAGAAGAAAGAGAAATCAGCTAGTCTGTCCGCTGTTTCCACTGGCACAAATGTTGCTCGGTTCATCATAATCGCCATGCCTGAGCTGAGAGCACTATGTAAGCTGGCAACATTACGTTGTTAAGTGTTACCATAGTTCGACTGCGTCATCTGCGAGGTCGAGGCAGGTCGCGACGCGCGCGCAGGAAACGCGCCGGTGTGACTTTGCGACATTACGTCCCTGTTTTATTATAGTTCTGGTTATCATAAAATTATTGTCCTAGTAATTGAAGTAACGGTCGTAACCGCCCTTAATTTAAGGCTTAGTTGCGAATGACTAAATAGTATATTTTAAAGTGTGACTAAAACAAATTTTAATGAGATTAGTTAATTCTAACCTTTACCCAAAAACCCAATACCATGTGTTATCACTTATCAGAAACTATTTAAAAATGGATATTTTTCTCACGTACATATGTTCCCTTATTGAATCTCCCACCATATTAAAGTTTGCATCGATGCGTTACTCACGTTTGTCTGAAAGAGTTGTTCCCTTGCCTGGCGGCAAGCGAGCGCCGGCGGCCTCTGTCAGCCGCAATCATTCCACATCGTTCCGATGCCGTACTCGCTATAAACGTGTCGTGCAGTGAGTAACATGCTGCGGTTATCTGGAATTATTTCAATGGATTATCGAGAGCAGTTAGATATAATGTAAATTTCTCTAAAGATTTTAGACATTATCAATCTATATATAATAATAAAACAACTCCCAAAACTTGGAACCTATCGAGTGCCACCACCACCAGACGCCAGACGCACACAGTACCTGCTGGATGAGCCGGCGGTGCAGGTCGACGTCCGCGCCCCGGATGCCCTCGCGGTCCTGGTGCAGCTGCAGCGCGCACAGCAGCGCGTCCTTGATAGTCTGCACTGTCGCCTGTACCCGGTCCGTCTTCATCAGGCGACGGACCAGGTAACCCTTGGCGTGAGCCACTATTTTGGTAGCCGCCGCTTGCTGATCCAGACATTACATAAAATTGTATTGGGAGAGTTCCAATATCTAAGGAAACAGGACTCGAGAGGAATATGAGGTAAAGAATTAAAATCAGAATATTTTGAGGATGGTTAAAGATACCATCAGGAATTCTACTTTGGAAAGGATAAAAGTGGTAGAAAGGCGAAAGTAGGCAAAACATCTTGAAATTTAAAAAAGCAGAACAGAACTGGGCATAGCAGGACAAAGCCGATATTAAGTAACAAATTGAAGGAAAATTAGGTAAAATGCTGAAAACAAGAACCACCAGGAGACAAGCAGGACAAGGAAACACGGGGACGAGGATAAAGAGAAGAAATTATATTCCGTAAGACATGACAAGTGCAAGTAAAGAAAATCTAACGAAAATAATAATCTACGTAAATGTTGCAACGAATAATATTAAATCTAATAGAAATCACAAACCAACTGAAATAGGTTGAATGTTTAAATTGATTGGCTTACCTCCTCTGGCGTTGGTGCGACGGTGGCAGTCGCCTTCGACAACCGCGCGTTCGTGCTCTTTATCGAATTATGTATAGTTCTCTCCATATTTCTGATAGCATTATCAGTGGACTCGGATTGCATCGCAGCACTGGAACGTACACTTCCATGAAGAGTTTTTATTTCCTTACTAGAGAAGTTGCTCGCTATGCTGTTATTATTACGGTGACTGAAGGCAGGGCACTCATCACTATTGTCAGACGGAAATGTTACGTTCAAATCCGCCAGCGTGTCGTTCGTTCGATCGGTTAGGATCGGCTCGTAATCGCGATCGCTGCATGCGCTCGTATCGTAGTTCAGCTTGCGCGACGCGGCCGACGCAGCCACGTTCTTCTGAGTAAAGGTCGGAGAGTTGGTTCGAGTTTTGGACACTTCGGGTTGTGTCCTCGGTGACACGATCTTAGTTCCATTCTGACTACGAGACTTCACAGGTGGTTTTTTAATACCGTTAGTTATATCCCTGCTTTTCTTTAACACGTTATTGCAATGATTTAAGTATTTATTAGTATCAGTCAAGGTGGCGGACACAGGGCTACTTAAGCTGCTTTGTTCGGGTGATTTATAGTTGATCAGCTGGCTCAAACTGACTGGACCTCTGTTGCCCTCAGGGTGTTTCTCACCCCAGGCTTCCTTCACTTCGATGGGAGATTTGGGACAAATAGTCTTTAACTGTTTGAAGAGTAAGTTGTTCTGCTCTTCAAACACCTGCTGAAGCAGTAATTGTTCTCTCTTCTGCTTCTCTACTAATGTCGCCATTTGTAACAATTGCTGGTTTTGTATCTTTTCGTAAAGTTCTCGGACGCGTGTAGCCGGGTCCTCGGAATCAGATTTTGAAGAAGGCGAAAGTTTTTGTGGCGAGTGCTCAGATTTTTTTACGATTGTTTTAGGGGTATCTTTTACATACGTACGGTGACTTGTGTTTCTGATAGGACTTATAGAGTTTCTCGTTTTTGACAAATGATCAGGTCTCGTTATCGGATCAGATTTTGGAAAGCCTTCATGTTTCCGCAAAGCCTCACCTTTTAACATTGGTTCCGTTCTCGATGCCGGCTCAGATCTAAACGTATGTTCTTGCCTGAGGATGGCATCCGACTTTGGTATAGGATCAGATTTAACCGTTGGTTTGGGCGCTGAAATATTCCGCCGGCTCTTTTCAGGAGCCATGGATCTAGTCCTCGGCGGTGAACCATGTAACGGCTTCTTAGCAGGAGCTTTGACAAAACTCTTGTTGGACGCATTCCTACTAACATTAGGGGCGACATTTGTCTGCTTCAGTTCTAAGGCCATGGATGACCACTTCACTTTAGCAGACTCTAGGTCCCAACTTCTACGCTTCTTCCCGGGACTACTTAAGTTGGAGTAGGATTCGCTCATAGATATGTGGGTCATATCAATGCCGGTATTGATGGACTGCACTTCTAGATGTGCGAGAAGTTGCGGGCTGGGTTTTAGCAATGTGTATGATCGTTGGCGAATCAACTTTCCACTACGCAAGTCCTTCACACTTTCACTGTGCAAGTCATTCAGTGATCCTGTAAAGCTTTTGGAACTAAGAGAAGATGGTCCATCTTGCGCTAAGTGTATGTTAGCATAGTTGTCAGATAAATTATTTTTATTGCGACTGAAATGAAAATCAGTAACTTCGTGAATCATTTCCTTTTGTTTTGTATTTCTTTGTGTTTCAACTTCTGTTATAACTTCTTTTTCCGTTATCACTTTTTGCATAATTCTTCTAGTGCAATTATAATCTCGTTCAGGAAGATCTATTATAGGAGGCGAGCGAGGAGCAATTTTAACTGTTTCAAGTAAATTTTTACCAGTTCCAGTTTCATTAATACTAAGACTCAGATCTATTATAAACTGAGGAGAAGGCGACCTGCGGGAATCCACTGATTCTACGAGCACATTGGAAGTAAAATTATTACTAATATCGATTATTGGGCTTCTTGGGGACACCACAATAGGGTTCTCTTCATTTTTGATAGAATTAAGTGAAGTTAATAAGTCTGTTTGAAAGCTGAATCCAGCTTGTATGCTTTCTTGAGGTAAATCATAGCCTTGTTCAGATTCAGGCAGTTCAGGAGCATCGGTTTTGTCTTCGTTATCAGAATCAGATTCTAAAATATATGGCTGGAGCAGGGATATACGTTTCTCTACTTCTTTTGCTAAAAGCTTGTAATATTGCATTTCCTTACGACACTCTTTGGATAGCTGAAACATAAAACAATAAAAGTCCACTACTGAACTATTTTAAAGGGGTTACAGCATGGATTGTGAATTGTCACCTCTATGCGAATTAAAAACAGTATTTTTTTCATTTTTGCAAATAACTCCAATAGTACTTTTCTAATTATTTCTTGAATGATATATGTTAATCGGCACATGCTATTTTTAAATGCTTGAATGAGTCTGCAAATAAATGAAAAAAATAATGTATATTGGTATGTTAGCAATACTATAATATTACTTCTACCAAACTTATGATCCTCATCACCACAATAATTTAAGCTTATCTAATACCTAGATTTCATAAGTAGCAAACCTATGAAATCTAGTACTAATTGTAGTACAAAATGTATTATTATTAAACAAGGCTGCGGGTGTAACATTTAAAACAACAGAACAATATATTTTACTACAATTGACTGCACTGGGATAATAAATTTCAACTAGAAACCAAATGAAACAAAAATAGACTAAATTAATTAATTGTATACTCACAACTGGCGGAAGGAGTGGTACCCCATTGAGTTTCATACAGGAGACGTACTGACCCGCCTGGAGAACAGACTTCACATCCCACGGGTCGTTCATCGTTACTACCGACCATGGACTCGACACAACCAACCGCTCCTAAGCCTGATACTACTAAGTACCCTGCTAAATCATCAATATCCGATCGCTAGCATCGCTATCGGAAGTTGCACGGCACTTAGTAGTCTATCTAATATATTAAATCACAGATTGTAAACCTTATGGCGGGGGAAATTTAATTTCATTAGACGCCGACGGAATCGCATCGTTATGTACCAGATGTTGTCATGCACGATTACGTCAGTTAATAAGTATTTAACCGGCTTAATAGTGGACACTTACTACTATTTACTCTAAACTGTGCACAGGATGACAAAAAATGACATTTATTGAAGTTATTTGCTTTTCTACTACAAAATAAATATTAAAACAGAATTATCGGTACTTGAATAACATGAATTTGAAAATGGTTATCAGTTTTTTCTCGGTTACAAATACCTACCTGCATTTCTCCTCAAAAATTTCAACCAATCGGCGTCTATCAAAATATGGTCGTGGTTGATACAACCAATGGCAATTACGATATTTTGGTTACACGGAGTTGTTTTTGAACGGAAAACCATCCAAATTTTAGTTGTCAAACAAACTTCGTGTTGCCATGGTTACTCGTATTCAAAAATTGATTTATTACCAACTTGTCGTACTGGTCCCTATCACGTTTTCATTTTTTTTATGTTCGTGCTAGGAATTATGATAAAAGTTTTACTCACACGCGTCGGTTCTTCACAGTAAGCCGCAAAAATCACCGCACAGCTTTTTTGAACGCATTTTGAACGGATAAGAATTGTCAAACGTCATTAATGTCATTGTGACACAATATTGTCATTACCCTGTGGGGTGGTACATGAATAAACAATTTCGATGTAAATTTTGGGATAATCTACAAAATTTCAATGATTCCCTATAAAAAATATCAGAAAACATATTAGAAATAGTTACATAAATTGACGAGTACCTGTTTCCCATTTGTTCAGTGTTGTAATTAAGAAGAATGGATAGATTAAGTTTGAAAGATATGTGTCCCCCGGGAAGGCAGGCTTTAGTTTGTTTTTTCCTTTCGGCTTTAGTATTTACGCTATCGTTTTTCTCGGGGAGTGTGTTAGGATTCTCTTCAGAACTCTGGGCCTTAACGTATTGGGGTCCTGCGTTGTATTTCTGCCTGTTCAATTTCATATTACGTTATTGTTATAAAGGGTTTATGTATGAGGTAAGATTAGTTTATTAGATTAGCTTGCTTAATTTTAGATTGAGTATGGATATTTTTCTTCCTAATTGAGCTACTTAACTTGTGAGGTAGCAAAGAACTTTCATATGGCTTGTGACATCATGTCCAATGATTCATCATTAACACACTGATATAGACTTAACAATTATTGCAATATAATTAAACTAAAAAACAAAAACTGCATTCTGTGGCTTAAGCGAAAACTTTAAAGGAACTTGAAAAACTAGGTAGAAAAATAGTGTAAAATAGCAAAACAAATCTATTTGACTTATAAATAACCGTCTAGCACTCACCTAAAAATTATTTTATCATCTTTCAGGTGTCAATTAGATCAGCATTCCTTGGAGCCACCTTCTCCATGGGAGTATTCCTTTCAACCTTTGAGAACGGCTGGAGGGCCTTCGGGCTCTATGCCATGATACTTTCAATGTTTCACTTCTCGGAGTTCATGTCTGTAGCTCTGACAAACCCTCGGACTTTGTCCGTGGACTCATTTATATTGAATCACAGTATCCAGTATGGGCTAGCTGCCGTGGCTAGCTGGATAGAGTGGGCTATAGAATACTACTTCTTCCCTAGTAAGTAAGCATCCCATTGTTAATATAATGTTTTTGTTATTTTCACAAGCATCACACACATTTCATATTGTAAAATTTATTGCAATGTCTAATATAAAGTTTGTCAGAAAAATAAATGCTAAAGGATTTAAAATATACTACATCTGAATGCAGTAAACATGATTATTTTCTAATGATTCATACTCGTTAATTCAGCTTAAAAGTTTCAATGTTTGACTGTAAAGATGTAATGAATAATATTTTTTTCTTGTTTCAGATATGAAGACCTACTTCTGGATCTCCTTTGTGGGTGTTGTCATGTGCATAACAGGGGAACTACTTAGAAAGTCAGCCATGTTTACAGCCAAGACTAACTTTAATCACACTGTAAGGAAATATTAACACTGTTCTTTGAATTTATATCTCTACTTATTCACTCTATGAAGATGGTGCTTTATTGCATACTCCTTCAAAGCAGTTAAAGGTATATGCCATTGTATTAAACAAAATGGATATTTGAATTAATCTGACTAGCAAAAATATGGTCGAAAAATATGTCGAAAATCTACTGACAATAAACAATTCGCTTAACAATTCACTTAAAACATAGTCCCTATTTTATCGTTATTAGAAATAATAATAGTTTGTTATTCTTCAATAAATCTATCCAACCTTGTCATTTCCAGGTGCAGTATGTAAAGCGGCCCGACCACCAGCTGGTGACGCACGGGGTGTACTCCCTGTGCCGACACCCCAGCTACGTGGGCTGGTTCTACTGGTCTATTGGGACACAGGTACTACATGCTTCTTGACACTTTACCTTGCATTGGGGATATGTGGCATTTGAATTTGCCCAGGCCCCACCTTTGCCTTTATTGGATATATGACATCACTTGGTCATTACTATAGACAGAGACTGTTGGAAGGAGTGAATTAAATACTAAAAATATCCATCTATCAAGAAGATACGAAATCATTAATTATAGATGCACAGATACGCTTAGTACTTGCACCAACAATTTTTATTTAAACACACAAAGTCGAGACCACTGCCTTCAAGCTTTTGTCAGTACTGAATGAAGCATACAATCTTATTTCTCTTTCAGATCACCCTCCTAAACCCTATCTGCTTGATAATCTACACGCTGGCGTCGTGGACGTTCTTCCGCGAGCGCGTGTACGCGGAGGAGCTGACTCTGCTGACGTTCTTCGGTCCTCAGTACCAGGACTACCAGCAGAAGGTCGGCACCGGCCTGCCCTACATCGCCGGGTACATTCCTGAGAACACCAGCCAGGAGGTCAAAGATGAACATTGGAGTTACTAAGGTAACAAAAGTTGCTGAAAAAATATTTGTGAACTTATAAAATGTAAATAAATGTATGGTAACAAGCTTCTCCTAAACCTAACCTAAACAGTCTTACAGAGAGACCGGTAAAATAATTTTATTCAATAGTTTTCGACTCATACTGGAACATCTCAATCCAAATAGACGAGACTACCATACAGTCATTTGATTAGTAATATGTTCAACAAAGATTCATCAATCACTTACTAAACATCACACAAAATCCATGCGATTTAACAATAGATGTAAATTATTCAAAATTGCTTTTCAGGAGAAAATACTGAGGAAATGGAAGCAGAGGGCTCAAGTCAAAGATATCTAGTCTAAAAAACGCAATAGAAATGACATTCTATTTTTAACCTAATCACATTTACCTCTAGGTATGTAGCTTTGATTTTTGTCAGTAATTGGTGACCGACGTTTAAAGATAAACCTTTAAAGGTAACCAAGCGTAAATATTGAGTAGTCAATTAATAAAGTATGTTACCAAGATGTGGTTAGGTCATAAACGTATTAAAATTCGCGAGAACACTTTCATACAGTTATACCACCTCAGTAAGTTGCGAGGTTTGCCTTCGAGACCAATTTTGTTTAGCTCGTCTCAATGAGAATCTTCTTATTTTCACTAAAATGCCGTAAGCTCGTGTTGTGAATTCCACCAAAACGCGATGATGACCTTTCAACCTTTGAGTATAGCTGGGCCTTCGTATTAGATCGGCTTTTCCCGCGCAGACGAATGTTACCGATGTAACTTATATTCGTAGTTTGGTGGTTTTACTGTAAGCCTTAACTTAGAAAGATACATTTTTGATGCACAATTTGAACTTATTCGAATTTTATACGAGATGTACTTACTGATATAAAAAATACTGTTGTAAGTTATATGCACTTTGACCTTTGTTTACTAAATCGTAACGTAAATAGATTTATAATGAGAAGAACTAAATTACTTTTACTATTGATATTTTTTATAGGCAAAGAAATTTTTGTTGACAAAAAAGTCAGTGTTTAGTTTACATAAGTAATTTAAGACACTAACTTTATATATTTATATAAACTAACCATTCTGAACAAAATCTTGCATTTAGGTACTTATAAATTAATGCTGTGTTTGGAACAAATGTAAGATAAATGCTCGAGAAAATAATTTAAAAAGTTCTCATTTTTTAAATATATCCCATTTTTAACTAATGTAATGATAAACATCCGAAAAAAAAACGAAAAATATATAAAAAAGCGAAAACAAATTGCAAATTCAAATAAGATCTAAGATTGATATAATTTTATTGATATTGATAACCAGTAAATTTAATATTATTTTTCCTATTTTTATGAGGTACACAATGTTCTGTCTTGTCTCAGTTTATTTTCCTTTTACACTCTCAAACAATTCGAAAGTATGCCTAAAATACCGATCTAAAAAAAATACGTACAAAAGATAGTAACAATTTCCTTTCTTAACAGTACGGTGCAGGTGTTCTAACTTACTAATTAAATTATTCTAAAACATAAAGACCATTGCGTACCAACATAGAAATCATTTTTTTTCATAAATTGTGATTTGTAATAAATGCTTGTGTGTAAAGGTTGTGAATGAGTGGAAGAATGTTAAATCAAATAAATATTTTTCATTATTGAGTTTCGATGTTTTTTTTCTGGTGTACCTTTCTTTTCCTAAACAGTTTCAGCTCAATTACTGCTTGCCAAAAAGTAACTGTTGAGTTTTACATAATGTTTGGAGATGAATGTTTTCAAAACATGACTTAGAAAGGCAAGCAAAAAGCCGCAGTCCTCGCTCGACAATTAGAGCAGTGGTTTAGTTACAGATAAAGGTCAAAAATGACTTTTTTAATGGTCATAATAAATTGACACTAGTCATCAGTATTTGTGTGCAATGGTGTCGACAATTGAAGGTGTGAAACATTGAAGTTCAGAACACGCGTTCAATCTTCAGCTTTATCTTGGCTACACTCTAAACAGGAAAACCGATAAAATCCACAAATAAGTCAACAAAAAGGACCTCTAATTCGCTTAATTACGTTGTAAAACGTAAAAACACGCACACATACACAACACAATCGCCGAATGATCTACAAACACAAAACATTTGCCATAGACATGTCGAGTGTGGTGGTGTTCGTATTTTTACTGGATAATTTAGCAGGTAAATTACAGTTCTGATTCATGCATTCTGAATGCTTAGATATACAATAGTATCCACCCAATAAAAAGCAAAATACTATCAGGATTAGGGATTTTTTACGAAATTAACGTAACTTTTCCTGTTCCAGGTTTTAACAACGCTTTAAATGATACCCTGATAAGTGGAGCAATATACACACAGAACAATGAACCCCCAGACATACAAAACTGTGACCCCGTCACCACCGAGCAGATCCTAAGCGCAGTCAGCCAGGACCTAGACTTAGACATAGTCCCCACCTTCAGAACTAGCGACAATAACAACTACAACCCGGTCGAAACTGAACAGTTAAGGGAACAGTCGCCAGAGGAAGTTTACAATACAATGGTCGATAATTCGTTACATGAAGTAGACCCAAAAGACGAGTTCTATCAAAAACAATTAGACGGCAACGTCTACGATACTGATTTCACTCCATTTTATAGAAGATCGCACCTGGACCACCCGGAAAATGATCACAAAGCTTTCAAACCCGTTGAAGATGTAACTAGGAATTTTACTAAAATCCAGTATCCGAAAACTGCGCCATTTTTGGTGGCCATATTTGAAACATTGTCAAATATTACCGCACAAACGTGTGCGGGTACGTTGCTGTCCCCGCATTGGGTGCTCACTGCTGCAAACTGTGTGGATATATTGAGCAACTTGTATAACAATGGGTAAGAATAAAAAATAAACGTATTTTTTTTCATCTAGAGGGATCAAGTTAAAAATGGTTTAATTTCCAGTTCGATTGCCACAAACAAAAGTCACTACACGGTAGTGGCTGGGTCCCACAACCCGCTGCTGGACGGGTCTGCTCACAACGTGACTTCAGTTCTGCTGCACCCTGAAGTCAATCTGACCCACCCGCTCCACAAGGGCCTAGGTGTGGACGGGCCCTACCTGGCGCTGATGAAGATCGAGCCAGAGGCTGAAGTGCCCTCCTTCCAGCTGATACCAGAGGAAGCGATCAGTGGGGAGGTTATGGTCTACGGATGGATCTTATCTAAAGTATGATGTACATTGTTTATATATCTCACCAATGTTATCTATAACAAATTAAGTAATGCTGTCTAAATTTTGATTAGCAAGCAGTCATTTTCTCTTGAAATTTGTTCAGAAAAAATAACGACCTGAAAGACCTGAAAAAACCTGGAGATACAAGAAAAGATGTAATTATTTATTTAATGATGATTTCCTCGTTCGTATTTATCGGGACAGCCCGTCTCGTCTCGAAAGTTATGTTTCTCTTCTCTCTCTCGTATTTTTGCGTTGTGAATAGTATTTTCAGTATTACCTGGACCCTCAAACCTGAAATTACCTCGCATTAGGTAAAATATAACTAACTGCTTATTCTTTATTAAATGATGCAACGCTTAACTGGGAGCGCAGGGCATTGTCATATGTTGGCTCGCAGATTCTCCCGATGTACAGATGTAGTCAAAGTAACTTTATTTAAAGTCTCATTTATTGCACCTCACTGTACACGGGAAGTCTGTGGGTTAACTATACGCAAAGGGCTTACAAGGGCGTCCAATTCAACAATGCATTCCGGGCGTTGTTCCGGCTTCTACGCTTCTGTAGCGCGTCAGCAAAGTTTGCTGATGCACACACGGATGGCTTTGCAGCCATTTGGCGTAAAAAGACCGCATCATTTGTCAGTCGGCTGCGTGGAAGTCGACACAGCATCTTGGGTGCTATTGCAAGTAGACTAGATTGACCCCTTATGTGGAAACTAGTACAGCGGACTAAGTCCCTGCTCACTATTGTTTATTAACTTGTATTTTTTACTGTATGGATTTTAGTTATCTGAATTAATAAATTTATTAACTCACGCGTATTTCTCGTGATTGTCCCACTAGTTTCGGATCGGAATAATGAGTTTATTATAAAAATACTGCTTATTTTTTTTAGAACGAGACCGAGCATGACTCTTTGAACTGCACGTCAATGTCGGGGCTGATCCTGACGTCGCCCGAGTGCCAGGCCATGTACAGCTACCGCGCCAATGACGTCATATGCTTGCTCAATAACGATACCGAAAAAAATACTACTCAGGTATGTCTCTTGTGAAGCTGTAGCTCATTGTCCACGTTCTCTTAACATTAGGATAGTTTTAAACGACGTACGGGCAAAGAAGGTCGCTGAAAATCGTGTGAACTTCTGTTTTTTTTGGAGCTACCCTACAAGAAGACCCGCTGCGTTGTTCATTTATGTATTTAGACAAATCTTAATTTTAAGCTGACAACCCATTTCGTTTCATATTTTACCAAATTTTAGGTTAGAACTTATAATTTACAAAAGAAAACTCCTTTTTTATTTTTGGAACTGACCATTATTGACCTATGCATTCTATCCAAAACGCGCCATAAGATGTAGCAAGAGCTCTTTCAACGTTCATTATCTTCTAGTTAAGTTCTGGCGGCCCAGTGATGATGGAGCATGAAGGTCAAGTGAAGCTGCTGGCGGTGGTGCAGACAGACGAGCACCTGTTCGTGGCGTACCCTCTCGCGCAGCACATCGCGTGGATCAACCAAACTATCTATAATAAATCATAGCTGTAATGTTGTTACGTGTGAGTTTTATTTTAGAGAAAATCTATTGAAAATTTGAGGAGAAAGACGTAAAACGGCGTAGTTACCAGAAAACCAAATACGTTGAAAGAAGTCATAGCAATCTTTAAAAGAAAGTTATATTTTTGAATTTATGTTGGTATATCATAAGCCTAATACAAAAAAGAATATAATACACAATATTATTAACGCCGAAAAGTTGCTAATTATAATAAAAGATTTCATCATTGCCATGCAGCGCCGTCTTTTGAGGTAAAAGACGGCGCAAAAGACGCGCGAAGAAAATTACTTTTTTTTCAACATCAATAACGTTCATTTCCCTTTTACCACACAGTGCCGCAATATAAACTTAAAACTTTTAAATAAGAAGTGAATCGTATCTGGAATAGTTAAAACCTGTGTAGTGGACCAAGAGGCGACTCTTCGAAGAGAGAATAGTTACGCTACTGCCTAATAGATGGCGTTCAACATCCTTAACGTAAACTACGTTAGCTAAGTTATGATCTCACCCATTGACAAATGATACAAATGTTTTAATAAGAGCTGATTGTGTTTTGTTTAGCTAAACAATAGTGACATAATTGTTAACTATAAACAATTAAAACAATAATAATGTTATTCAATCAATGGCATAAACTTCTAGTAAGTTCACTGCTAGACTAAAAATTTAAATAAATAAATATTTTCATTAAAATCTTATGCCATCATACCTAACCAACAATATTCATTATTGTTCCAGCCTTTTTCTAAAGTTAAGTGGTCAGATATAATCCCATTTAATTCTTAAACTGTTACCCATTTATTGAAAATATTTTTTCCCCGATATACTTAATAACCTTTCTTTCGTCAATATATAACTCTCGTGTTGAAAATATTTGTTTTCCGATATAGGCAACACGTAACACACGCCAAAGAGGTGTCATGTAAGGTTTCGTCGCATATAGAACAACGTGGACAGGATAAGGCTTCCACACGATCACAATCACCTGTAATATGAATGGACTTTAGGAATTTGCAAATTTAATTACTTCTCGTAACAATATAAAATAAGATACAGGACCTAGTCTTAATATATCGGCATCGGATTTTTTTGTAGATACCTGCTTTTTTTATCAACCTTTTTTTTAAATTGTAGCTTCATTTTTATAACCTAAATAAATTAAAAAGCATTCCGTTTTTGTAAATCTATACTAATATATAAAGCTGAAGAGTTTGTTTGTTTGTTTGTTTGTTTGAACGCGCTAATCTCAGGATCTACTGGTTCGAATTGAAAAATTCTTTTTGTGTTGAATAGACCTTTTATCAAGGAAGGCTATAGGCTATATAACATCACGCTGCGACTAATAGGAGCGAAGATACAATCGATCACGTGGACGAAGTCGCGGGCAACAGCTAGTATATTGTAAAACTTTTTGCCTTCCTACCTACTATATACTATAAACGGTCGTGGTCGTCATATAGTGTTCAGGCTTAGTTTCTCTGTCTACTGGTCAGGTAGATGTCAACAACGCGCCTCTTCAAGAAAAGGAGGTTCTCAGTTTGATTTCTGTAAAAGCCGTAAGAGGTCATGCAGCCTCAATCATTTAAGGGCCTAAACAGTGCATGATGATATTAAATTAAATAACCGTAATTTGTCTCAGTTATAATTGTGTATCGACTATGCATTTTTTATCCGCCGAATATTTAACAAAGTCTTCAATTTCATGTCAAGTTAAAGGGCATAACATATAGGACCTGCTTAGACGCGAGTAGCGCAGCAGTATATTTTATTATTATGCAATGGTTGTAAGGCTTCGCAGATGTTGATTCAACACACTTTGTATTACTCAATGTTACGCAAATATCATCGGGACATTCTTAGCTATTTGTGAAACTAGATAAATGTTTGACGCTTCTTTTGATGTCAGATTACTCAGAGTATAGTAATAGTATTTTTTTAGCGCTTCTGTAACGTGACAAATTACTTTCACTGTTTATTGTAGATAGTTAAACAAATGGCGTAGTTACTTATGGTGCAATGACCGGATATAGACGTCATCAATCAGTTTAGTCAAATTAAAACGTTAGTAACGTTCTATCCTGTAAGAACTACACCCATATCTTGCAAATGGGTATAAAATCAAAATCAAAAAGTTTTTATTTCAAATAGGTCAATAGACACAAATCATTAGTGTAAGGATACCAGTTAAATTGCATCTATTAATAAGTAAAGCCGAGGTTATTGTGCTTTTTAATTACATAATTAGCAACTCATTTCGTCCATAAATAGTCCGCTAATGTGAGGACAGTTGGTCAAGTGGCAGGAGTCCAGTCTCGGCGCTCTCGGCAGGTAGTCGGCGCCCACGACCACGCCAAATGGCAATAACTCACTTCCTCTCCTTGATTGACATTGACACTAACCATTCATTACCATCCAGATCAGATCTACAGACCCACCTCCTCTTCTTTAGTTCTCTAAAGAATTCCGGACTCCTGTAAAAGATGGTGGTGGATGATTTTTGAAGGTATGTAGTATATTTCGAATGTAACGACGTGTAAAGGTGAGAACTTACGCTTAAGGATTAGATGGTAAATCACTGACAGCCCACTGATCCTACTTTTATCAAAGCGTTGATAGAAGAATAGCGTCTCTGCCTGCCTACTATGTTTCATTCATGACGTGAGATTTCCAAAATACGAGAAAGTCAGGAAAACAGGGAAGCGGCAAGCTTTCTTCGTGCTCATCGGCAACTCTGGGTAATGCTAAAGTTAAGAGGATACCTACATTAATTTGTGTGCACGAGATGCAGAAGAAAACGATTCAACTATGATTTAGTTAATCGCCAATGCTAAACATACTTAGAAACTAATATTCACATCCAAAATAATGGAACACATCAATTAAGTAAATCCCGAATGGTAATTTTATGTTCAGCATAAAAGTGCAGCGCATACATAGATAAAATACATAATTATTAGAAACTCTATCAATCAGGAGTAAAATATGACTAAGTTCAGAAAGAAGGATTGTTTTGGATTGTCATCATATTTATTTACTGTCATAATCAGTAGATATTTGTATTTTATCAATTTCTTATCCGCTGCTTCTTATAAGTTTAAACGACGCCGGACCGTTAAATTATGCAGATAGTTTGGTGTGTCAGTTTGTTCTCACCTCTCCGCAATGTAGGTCAGTTCTAACGAGCCCTAGACCTATATACGATGCACGCGGAAGTTAAAACAACGCCAGTGAAACCTCCGCGATAAGCGCAGAGCAGGCACTGACCGGCGGCGCGCGTGACGTCACTGCCGAAGAAAGTGGTGGTCGCGGCGCTCGGCGGCCTGCAGCGGCCGGCAGCGGCAGTCCTCGAGACACGCGCGCGCCGCCCGCACGCTCGCGACATGGCCGAGCGGAACACGCCTTAGACACACTCAAGTTGAATTAGAAAAATAAAATGTCATTCCGAAGACTCCTGAGCGCGGTCCGGTCAGCGCGGGCGGCCATCACCCGCGGCGCGCCGATGGCGGACGGACTCTTGAAATCTCTGTTATCAGTTGTTGTTATATTTTGTATCGCGGTGTCGTCGCCGCCTTCGGCTTCTGCCAAGCCCTTCGCGTTTAGTTTCCCAGCAGGCTGGTCGCTTGCAGGCCTGGTCGGGACAGTCGGAGCCAGGTCCGACGACGCGGAGCGCAGGGAGCCGGCGGCGGGGGCGAAGCCCTACACGGGGCGGCGCATCGCGAACGACACGCTGCGCATGGTGTACTACCACGACCTCACCGTGGCCGTGGTGGAGCTCGGCCCCAACAAGCTGCTGCTCAACTGCGAACTCATTGAGACGAAGTGAGTAACTTTCTTATTAATATTTTACAGAAAATAATCTAAAAAATATAAAGCTCTTTACTGTTTTTAACTTTTTTTTCGTATCAAAGATTGTTAAATTAGAAACAAAATAGCATACTTCTAAACATTCGATCTGCATCATCTTATACTATAATATTCCTAGTTTTATAGAAAAAAACACAATAAGATTTAAAACTAGGTGAAAGTGGAATAAATATCTATCTTTGATGTGCCGGTAGCGTTCGCCATGAGAATGTTGACACATGTTGGTTCTATGAATAAATAACGGCTGGTAAGTTACAGCCTTCCGAGAAACTCGATCAATTAGCTCCACCTACAGTGCACTGAATAAAACCAAAACTCTAATGTTCACGAGTGATTGAGACTGTTTTTCCCATAAACCCATGGCTGTGATAATACAGACGGAGAAAATAGAGTAAACCCTTTTGTCTTAAAAACTGTTTCTACGTACTAAATAAACCGAGTTTTTGGCGATAGTAAGAATGATCCGTTTTCTGATCCTACCTTAGGGGAGTTGCGTGCTTACCCTTATAAAAATATGTCGCCGGCTTATCCTTATACAAAAGTAAAAATGATTCTATACCTACTACGAATATTCTATTACAAAACTTTGTTACCTAGGTAAGAGAGATTATAAACTGCCTTTATTTGTGCAATGTAAAATGGGCCGGGTAAATGATCTCTCAAATCAAATCGCTAAATCTACGATAAACGTATCATAAATTCACAACTTACCTATTAAGCAATAGGAAAAGCTAATAAATATAACATATACCTATTAAATATAGGTAACACCGAATTACATCCTCGGTCCATTCAGAAACCTTTTTGAATGCCAAAGTACCTCCATTTTTCAGGTCTTTTCCTAAAAAGGTATACTTACTTATAATTTAAATAAAATCATTATTAAATGATGTAACTGTTTACTCACGCGTAAACTCGCGATCCCGCCGCGTCTGCTCATGATTAAGGCCTCCTGTTGGGTCCGAAACTAGTCGGGCACCCCCGATAAATACTCGTGAGTAAACCGTTAGTTAAACAGAAATCAGTGTCACGATAGTTATTATAAAAAAATAAAATAAAATGGTTTTTACTATTTATTAACTTTCCTGTCTATCTGTTATAATATACCTAAGAGGATGAAATTACATTTAACTTGACAACGAGCCCAATTTTATCGTTACGTTTCGTTTCAACTTATAAATTGGCCAATTAGTAACAATTTTGTGCTGAACAAATATCTTTAACTAACAAGATAATGTGCGCTTAACTTTTTCTAGTGTAGAGTGTGTTGCTAAGGTATGGTGGCGTTTAAATTAGGCTAAGAAAAACCTATTATAATTAACATGTAGATACCTACATATTTTCTGTAAATGGAAAGCAAGATGGAAATAGGAAAATTTTCTTGTTTTGTCTTAAGTTTTAGTTCTTTTCAATTGTAGAATTTATAGGGCTAGGTATTCTCTGAGGAAAAAGCAGAGAAATGCATCCGTTTCCTGTTAATAAAAAACTAGGTGATTAAAAAATTCTAGCTTACCATGCTTTTATTTTGTGTCTTCGTTTATGATTGATTGTTGTAGATTTCATTCATTCTAGCATTACAAATGCAAAGGTAAGTGCAATCTTATTTCCGAAATCTCCCATACCTGCGAACAACCATGTAAGTGAGCTTGTGACCTTTAATTTTCCTATAAACGAAATTCATTTTTAATTTGAGGTTTGGATCACTTTGTATTCTACTTCATGTTGTCTGACCGTGAGCTAGCCACAGCTGTTGTTATCGACCTTACCATTATTAATTAATCCTCTGATGGCTTATAAGAAAGTCGAAGCACGTCTGTTCTTTGATATTCGAGGCCTTTTTTACTAGTTTGGTCTTTGATCACATTCACGCGAGTATAGCCAAGGTCGGATGACCCTATGAGTTATTCAACAGTTTAAATTGATAAAATATTTAAATTAGTTTTTTAATAAACTGGACATGCTGCTAAAGAATGTTTAATAAAATTCTTTGGTTGCCATAAGATGTATGGTCATCATCGAAATGAACCGGCGAAGTAAAGGTCTTAAAACTGGAAAGAAAGATTTATGGTTCTACTTACATTAAAACATCAAAAACGCGATCCCGGAATTCAAGAAGTAACGTATTAGATATTAAGATCACATCGAATAGGTTATGATATTAATAATCTTTAAAAACTTGCAAAATGTAGCTTCAAATCTTTATCAGGTACATATGTTTGTAAAAGAAGACCGGAAAGGCCCTTTTCCTTATTTTTTATAAAAAGAGCTCGTCTATGCTTCAACTGCAGAAGTTGATCGGACACAGGCTACGCTTAACACGGTTATCCCTTGGTTAGGTGATCATATAATGAGTTCCTCCGTTTTTCGGAAGACACCTTAAATTGTGGGTCCGACTGTTATTAAAACACCTTTGGCAGTCGTTACGGCTAGTCGTATCTTACCAGTCATACTGAGTTGAGGAGATCAGATCAGCAATGGCTCCTTGTAAAACAATGAGTTAACCGATCCGGTTAGATTAGAAACCGACCCCAACATAGTTGGGAAAAGGCTAAGTGATGATGATGACCAAAAAGGCCCTCAAACACAGCAGCTAGAGGTAATATCTACTGAGTAATGATAATAACTGGAAAAAGGGGTTTAAAAATAGTTCTATCAAATTGGCAGCAGACACATTTACGTAAGCAGGGTTCCGAGCGGTTACGGGATCCACTTAAAATGAGTAACGCTCGGGTCTCCGGCGCAGGCTTCCTCGTGCTCCCGATTGTCTGCGATCATAATAAATCTATCTCTGTGTCGTCGTTGTTATTAGCTGTTCGGCGTACGTCATAACTGTTATGAACAGTCCAGACTAGTGAGACTAGACTGGTTGACCACTTGGGGATTTGCCGCCTGATATTCAAAATCTCAGTTTAAATCTATTTCGAATGTACGTTTAAATAAGACTATTTTATTATTTTAGCGAGAGGCTTTTCTGTCCAATTAGGGACCGGTGTTTTTTTCATCCATCCATACAGAATCATAATTTTCCTTTTTCCCGATTTTTATCATTTAAGTAAGTATTGTCTACTTTTTTTCATGAATTCGGTTTTACCGGTTTATGCTAAAAAAAACATAGTTACAGTAAAATAACATTAAGAATCCTTTTTTTCCGGATGGGAAATCATCATTGACAGACTCCTACTGACTCTACCTAAATTGTTACTTTGCTCATCGTGTACCGGGGCCACAGTAACCCTTTCTGACAATCCCGTTGCCCCCGGGCAGGCACCAGCTCTACTGGGCTCCGCGTAGATAATATTAAGAATCCTAGATTTATGTTTATATAATCCCCGTTACGTCAGATATATTACATGGGGAAAGAAACGCAAGCCATGAGGTCATACGAATACTTTGACCCTTGTGAACTGGAACAGATCCACAGAATACAATCGATTATGTTTTGAAGCCTTTAAAAAGTAATTACAATTATGTGAACAATTTAATGTGGACCACGGTCAACGATTATTTTTGTTGTTCCATAGACCGTAGAATAATAACAAAATACACCTAGCTATATACAAGTTTTCTAACAACTATAACGTAGACTATGTTACAAATATTCATTGGTTGATCTCGGAAAGTTTGTTTGTAATTATGCCTTCCGTCCTATTTTCTGTAACTTAGCTGAATAAAATGTTTATTAATTTGGTAAAATATTATTTATGTTACATAAAATAAGGTCCATAATGTTCTGCTGAATGACTCGTGTCTTTTCATTTCTATTCTTTTCATTTTCTATCTGTAAGTAATTGAGTTTCATGCGTTATACTAATTTCAATGTCTCATTCTCCCATGTATTTTCATAGCAATTCTAGTCCAACAACATTTTATATAAGAACTAGAAAGGTTTCACAAGTACGTTATAAAAAAAAACTATAATTATTGTAATTAAAACTTGTTCGATAAGCAATAAATATAATAATTATATAATCAAATAATGCATCGTTAAATTTTCAGTAATGTTTTTTGTCCATGTGCAGGCGCATAACCTAGCTTTGTATTTCGGGTGCTTAAAGGACATGTTAAGACTCTTACGGGACATACTTAAACAGGGTCCAGACGGTATAACAACCTGTTCAAATCATAAAGCAAATCACACATAATTCACATATATCCAAAATTTTCTCACCATTTTCGAGTTATATGATAATATCAGCCTTATTAAACCCACTGTTGGACGAAGGCATTTCGCCATGTAAAGATTTGAGTAATGACAATTTCACTAAATTAAAATATATCTAAAGCACGATTCAGGAAGTAATGATATTTTAAACAGCTAAAGACTAGGCAGCAAAAAATATAAAAGCAACTACGACAGTCTGAATAATGGCTGGAGTTCCCCTCGTTACCTATTCAACATATTCGCTATAGATGAAGCCCGACTAAAGAATTGTATCACGATTCACGGGTAATACGGACTCTGTTCGGCCGTATACTGCAGGCAAATATGTAGCAAAATTTTAACTGATTTTATGGCCTGCAGTACCTATAGTAGGTACATTCGGCACTAAGTTGGCTTGTAAAGAATTTACAAGCTACGGCTGAGAAAGGCTTGCTATGTTCTTCTATAGTGCCAAGATAGTCGGACGCTATGTCACTATCGGCGAATATCTACCGATGTGTTATCGCGCCTAATCTATGTTTAGGTTATTTAAAAAGCTCTTTAATTTCACTTCGTAATTTAGATGAATTGAAATATTTCAGCTTTTTTCAAAGTACTTACTTTAGGTAATACTTAGTCAAGAAACATACTATTATGATGTGAATTGTGCTCTTTCAAAAGCCTGTTTCAGAATTACTTCTGCTTAGGGTTGAGCAAAAGGGAGTCAGACTGTTATTGACTACAAACGGGTAGAAGTAGAGACAATGTGAATGGGTAGCTATCGTATAAACTGTTCGCACAACCCCGCTGGCATTGAAAAGCCTTAAATTAATTATTATTTAATCACGAGATAGTTGATGATTTTCACTGCGGTTTTATGCTACTCAAATGCATAGAGAAATGCTTCAACGGCTTTTCAGACCAGACTAAATACTTATTTGAGAATCTTGCTTTTACGTTTGCAACTTGAGGAGCAACTCTTTATAGATCTTATCATTCATTCCTGTTTTAAATTATTCTGTTGTTACTATTAATCTGCCAAATTGCAGCCTTACCGAGCAACAACGAGTTACATAACAACATGTAACAGCTTTCATGTGGAGTGCTCAATATCCTCCGTACAGTTCGTACCATTAAACTTATTTACGATATGTTTTTACGATAAGTTCACGTGCACACATTCATGCGTCAAATTACATTTTTACACAATGTAATTAGATATTTTAATTGTTTTTGTAATATTTCATTTGCTATTGCAATTAAAATACTCGTGATTAATTAGTTTGCTAACGCCCAAATATTTTATTACCTGTTTTTTTAAGAGATATTTGCTGGACCATGTTTTAGCCATCTTTGTCTTATGTTAAAATCCAAGGTAAAGCGAAAAAGAGAGAATGAAAACCATTAAGATCAACATTAAAGTAAAAGGACAGACCACAATAAATAAAAAACAGCCGTCTTCAGTACTACGGTCCAAAAACTAAGTATTAAAGAAATAAAATAAATGCGGACAACATCACATACATTGTTCTGAACCCAAAGTAAGTTGCTAAAGCACTTGTGATATGGAATTCAGATACAACGAAGGTACCACAAACACCCAGACCCGAGACAATGTAGAAATGTGATTTTTTACATTGACCCGACCGGGGATCGAACCCGGGACCTCAGAGCTAGCGACACCCTGAAACCGGTGCGTACACCACTCGACCACGGAGGTCGTCTAATTACTTAGCAACATCTATTGCATTCTCTCAACGTAGGACATTAAAACGTCTTAATAATAGATCCATCGCTTGAGCTTGTAAACAGCTGTTACAATATTTCGCAACCATATGACAGACAGAGGAGGTTACACAGCAGAATTAAAAATAAATAACATTTCGATATTCAAAGCCAGCGATGAGACAGCACTTCTAAAGATCAAGGCTTGCTGTGGCCGCTGGTCAGCAGCCGCGCAGGGCCTATCTGACAATGCGTATAATCTATTGATACGTCCGTCATTCTTCCTGCCGATATATCACATGAATACTGCGAGTAATGCCCACCGAATGTCAGCTGATATGTGGTAGAGTAGATTAGGTACGGCATTTTGCCTAGTATTTGTGTATTGTTATGATATACATGTGAAACATAAATATAAAAGATGAATGAGAAGAGGGAATTAGAAGGGTATTGTTTTTAAATATTTTATTGTTTTTGTTTTATAACAATCACTATCATGTATGATGAGTATTCAGAATCGAGCCGCGACGCCGCGCCGCCGCGCGCCGCCGCGCCGCGCGCCGCGTGTCGGCTCCTGATTTGGGACAAATATACTGTTTGGGTCCGAAAATAGTGGAGCGATTCAGGATACCTTTATCAATAATTATTTTATCTTAAGTTTTTGTATCGATCATAATCGACAATGGAAAACAATAAACCTTTAGTTGAATGCCTGACATGCATAGCATAACATAGCATCATCAGAATCTAATATCTGTCGATGATTTGCTTGCAAAACACTTTTTACTAGACTTAAAATCTTATTCAAATGAATCTAGAAACGGTCCTAAGAGTTTTGAACAAGCTCTATTTAGAAGATTAGTATTCAGTGCGCATGCGTCGGCCTTTCAATAGACGTGTGACGTGTCGCAAGGACATACGTGAATTATTTAGTGTAGGTTTGTCGACGAGTCAGACTAGTGGCGAGGCGAACTGGTGCCAGCTCCCGCCCTTCCACACAAGTAATTAGACGCACGCTTTCTTCTCATAATGAAGGAAGACCTGAGCTGAATCACTTACCTACAAACTTTTTCAAAGAAAGTTGCTCCGTGAAAGTTAGCAGAACGTATTTTTGTCAACATACTGTTGCGTAACTACAAAGTTGTTGTCTTTATATGACGTGACGTCCAAACGGACCTGTTTTTGTACCTGTTTATTTTATTTATTTTTAGTACTGATAATCGCAATTCTTATAAAACGCCTCGCAATTACATGCTTCTTATTTTTAAAAGAAATTACAACGTTGTCATCCTAGACCTACTTTCTTTTTAAAGGTATCGCAAGGTTGCCTAACTCAGAACTACTATCAATGCAAAGAGTTTTTAATTCATGAACATGTTCTGAATTTCTAAACAATTTTGTAACATAAAATCATAACTTTTAAATCCTACAAATTAAATATTATAAACGCGAAACTTTGTATGTACTTATTGAAGTATTGATGTTTGATCATCTTCAACGCAAAACCGACTGAACGGATTTAGAAGAAACTTGGTACACAGATAGTTTATATAGAGGATTATTAACACACTAGCTGTTGCCCGCGACTTCTTCCGCGTGGTGAGAAGATAAGTTACGAATATTTGAACGAAAGCCCTCAAAGATTAATATTTATCCCCGTTTTTCCACATTTTTCATTGTATCTTCGCTCCTATTAGTTGCAGCGTGATGTTATATAGCCTTAAACCTTTCTCGATTAATGGTCTATTGAACACAAAAAGATTTTTTCAATTTGAACCAGTAGTTCCTGAGATTAGCGCGTACAAACAAACACACTCTTCAGTTTCATATATTAGTATAGATATGAAAGTTTTTATCCCAATTTTATGTACCCGTGGGATTATTTTCGATTTATAGCGGGTGGGGCCGCGGGCAACAGCTAGTAGTCGATAAAGCATGCGTTCAGTCTTATTTATACGCTAATCTGTTAAAAAAAACACGGCGAATTACAAAACTACTGCTCATAAATTTCACAGCAGTTATTTGCACGAATAAATTAAAAACAATATAAGTAATGTAATGCGGTTTTATTATGATTTGAATTTTTTAGCTCTTGTTGCCCTTGTCTTAGAGCGAGACAAATTACAAACAAATTATACAATTAAGTCAGACACCGAAAGAAATAAATTCAATTTTTTTTCATATTTATATTTATGTAAATTAATTTATTTCATGTAAATTCATCTAATCTAAAATGTTTGTTGGGTAATGTAAATTCCGTTACGATTTCTTAAATTCTAGAACGAATTATGCTTTCGACACGTGATTTTGTAAGCTAGTCTTCTTTTGGGTATAGTATAGAGTCATATTTGATGACGTCATCAAGCCCTCATTTTTAATAGAAATATTTGTGGGTTTCAGCCCAATGATTATGGAAATTTTGTTCATTCCTATTTCGACCCTGGATTTCGAAAGCTACTGCATTCGTAGTACTAACTAAGTACTGTACTGTAAACTGCAAATATCAAACACTTTACGTATCCTGGCTAGTTTTCTGGTAGCGAATAGCGATTCTGTATGAGATAAGCAATATCCATGTACATCTTTCCTGATATATTTTTTTCCTTTTAAATTTAAATAAATTAAGAAAATTCCGATTAAAATAAGTTCTCAACATCAATAAAAATAGAAAACAAAAGAAGTCCATTTGAAAACAGATCGATATTTGTCCAATTTGTACCCTGTCCACCTACAAAGGAAAATTATCGATATTTAGATCTTTTTTCCAATGTTTCAAGAAGTGTAGTTCCTCAAGGCCAACCCCAATTAAAAATTCATGAAGTTTTAAAAGGAGTTTCGTACGTACGTGGTCGTATTGAGTGCTTATCGTTAATCGATACTTAGTCCATACATCATGTGACATTGTTGCGTGTTCAAGGGTGGTAGGGCCATTTTTTACCCTATCGAACACTAATTACACTTAACATTGATGGTTTTCTGATGGCTTTATCGACCTTTTTCATATATTTCTAGGAATGCCTGATGCACTTTGTTTATTTCCAGTACTAATGTCATTTCTCTGACTGTGACTAGTCACTCTTTCTATTTAAAAAAGAGAAGGTTCTCTATTCGACTGCTTTCTATCTTGGAAAACAGTTGCTTATATGCTTATTAAATATTGTCCCACGTTTAGGCTAAATGTTATAAGAGCGGGGCCTGGCAACAAAAAATTACTAATGCGTATTTATGCGGGAGAGGACAAGACGGAATAGTCTTTTTATCTATTGTTTTTTGATCGACATCCTCAATCTCACAAATTACGAAATATTCTATATGTTATTTGTAATGCACGTGTTAGTTTGTCTAGGTCTTTTGTTGGCACAAAAGTAGCGACACGATTTCT
Source organism: Trichoplusia ni (assembly GCF_003590095.1). Classification (NCBI taxonomy): domain Eukaryota; kingdom Metazoa; phylum Arthropoda; class Insecta; order Lepidoptera; family Noctuidae; genus Trichoplusia; species Trichoplusia ni. The sequence goes on from NC_039493.1 coordinate 2,748,580, forward strand.
CAACCTTAGTTCAGTGTTGTAACTTGTAACTCATAGGTGTTCCTCACATGGCACCTACTATCTTAAATTACAGTAAGATTACAGCCGTCGTGGAAGAGTGACAGCGCGATACAAGGCGTAGAGCGCCATCTCCCTCTAACAATTGCAACAGTTTAACTTAAAGATGGTAGCCTCCTGAACTATTAAGTAATGCTAGTTGTATCAAGGTGAGCTCAGCTATTCTTGTCTCGCATGCAACAAACATATTTACATGTGTCGCTCTGAGTGATTTAATGCGAAAACTGTACACGGCTTGCAGGCTATTTACAAATACCTGCGGATAAAGACGGTTGATTGGGTGTGGTACTTAGTATGTACATTAAAATGTTTTAATAATGTCAATACTCTAAAACAAAGGTGTGAGTAACACTAGGACTAAACTTAAGTGTTTAATGTCGCTCAACAAGGTTCAAGATTTGTATAAGGACTAAATGTTGAAGACATGTCAAAAGTGATTCGACATAACGTTAGGTTTCTGGATGTTGATTTTAAAACATTACTCTAGCTTAGATTCTTATGATGGGGCGTGATGGGGCGATGGCCCAGGGCGACAAATTCTGGGGGGCGCCAAGGTCTGAAGTTGGAGTCTCTTGCCTCTCCAGGCGCAAACCCTCAGAACTGTGCTCTACGCTGGAGTTGGAATACTTCCACCGTCAAACGTAACGCTTAACTAACTTGATATTGCTTCCCTCAAGTGAGCGCCACAATATTTTCGCCCGTGGTGTCAGTGGCCCTTACGCCGGCACTGCCAAATTAATAGTAATAGGTAATGCAAAGTCCAAGCCAATCATTATTTCAGTGATATCGATTCGTCGACGAAAGCACCATTATAACTGAAAATCGAACGATTTCTAAAGCAATTTATCTTTCAACTTTCAAATCACATTTACTCAGAAAATAAATATATAATAATACACAATCTGTTATTGTTTTACAAGACTCAACAATCCAATCGAAGCAATTGACGTGATCTCATATAATTTGATAATGAGACAATAAGCGCGGGTTGCGTGTGCGCATGTGCGGTGATCACTCTCGGCCATTTGAATGAAATTATTATTATTATCATCACATATAATAGATATTTTCTGTAATAGACACATCATAAAATAGATTTTTTTTTATTTTTTTGTTTAATAGTAAACATAATGGCTATTACCTAAAGAGCTTTAATATTCAAACTTTATCTGTGTTTAAGAAGTTTAATAGTAAGTCGTTAACTTAGATGAAGCACATTATGTAATCGTGTGTCGTTTTATTTGTTGTTATGAAACCCAATATACGTGGTTCGATTCTCGATAGTCAATACTGTTTGGATTTTGTGATCAACTAAATATTTCGCCTCTGATCTATTTGAATTGTATAGTTTAAACTCATGGGTACTGATCACAATCACCCGACTAGTTTCGTTTCAGGATCTCCAGTCCGACTCGCAACCTTACCGCCGTGTCAGCTTAAATGCTAATAAACTCTGGTTGGTTTCGAAACTAGTCGGGCGATCCCAATGAATTCGCGTGCTTAAACCTTTGTATCATTTGATTGCGAATATTCCTGCTTAATTAAAACTAACTGTTATCTAGTAACATTTCCCAACTGTGATTTATTCGTACTTATTAAGTAGTCAGTACTGAATACTGATACAAGACGTTCCTTTATTAAAACTCTTCTAAGTATTGTATGAACATTAATTAACTATTGCAAGTAACGTGTTTCTTTTACTTTCTCTAGTGCGAACGATATGATCTGCATAATTTAATTACTGGGTGACGACATCTGTAATACAATGTGTGTAAATTCAATTAGCTATTCCATTCACAAGTGCCGAAGAAAAGTTGAAAAGTGTCCTGAATTTATTAGGACTACATACATATCCTACATTATGTTTGTTTGGCTAATTAAAATGACTGTCATAAAATTATTAATAATTATTTTTTTATTATTAATATTTATTGTATTATTGAAAAAAGAAACTCTGTTTCGAATCAAATCCAGCATCGAGATCGTGCGAATTGTTTTAAGCACAGAGTTTTAATCCTAGTGGACAAAAAATCAAATAATTATGAATCCACCTCACGAGAACAAGTCCGATAGGCCAACATATATATATACAAAGTCTTTACTACAAATCCCTTTCTTCTGGAAAATTTACAATAATCTCCAGACTAGCCTAACCCTAAATCGGCAGAAGCTACAAAACGGTGATTCATTGAAACCTAAACGTGGAGCAACGAAATATAATTGCGGAGGTATATTGTGATGGTGTTGGCTGCGCAGTGCGGACCGTGGTCAGCCACAATGAACACAATGGGCAATGAAACGTGAGCTGTTAGTACGTTGCCACCCAATTGTGAACATCGCGCCATCGTACGAGCTCGCAGGTGGTAGGCAGGACTTGTGGACGGCTTGCTTACACTGATGATAGAGAAAGTGACTACTTAGTAAATCTATACTAATATTATAAAGCTGAAGAGTTTGTTTGTTTGAACGCGCAAATCTCAGGAACTACTGGTTCGAATTGAATTGTTTTGTGTTGAATAGACCATTTATTAAGGAAGGCTATAGGCTATATAAAATCACGCTGCGACTAATAAGAGCGAAGATAAAATGGAAAATGCGGAAAAAGCGGGGAAAAATCATCTTTGAGGGCTTCCGTTGTGTGCGCTGCGAAAACGGTTCAAGATCTTCCAAGCACGTGGCAGAAGTCGCGGGCAACAGCTAGTTGCAGCATAAAATATATGATTAAAAAAATAAAAAAGTTATTTTTTTAACTTGCAACACCATTCATTCAAAAAAAGAAAGATCTTAAAAAAATCCAACTAGGCTGTTTTCTAACTGATATTACAGTTTAATCGAATATACTTTTCAGATTGCCATTTCTGTCCTAAACGTGTTTATGTTGCATACTTAAAGGGCTAAATCAATGACTATACACTGCACGGTATTATATCATTGGTATCCAGCTCCAGCGGTATCTAGACCTAGGCCAACAACTAACAAGTATCCTTCAATAAGATTATCGAAGGAGACCGAACCGGTTCCGAACCTGCTCTGGTTGAAGGCTACAGTTACCAAATAACTACACTTTACTAACTTTAGTACATTCCTTAATAGATGATTACTCCGCCTTCATTTCCTTAGAAATGTTTCTAGGTCTTCCTTCCATAGTTGCCCAAAAGAGGCGTAAGAGGACCACTATAACGCTTCTCGAAAACTGGCAATTGGTTTCGTAATATTTTCTTTGCATAATAAATAGTGTGTCACTATCGTATCCTAAAGAATGCAACAATACAGCACACATCAAGATTGGTTAAGGAGTGCGGATGTAAGATACTTTGTATACATACATAGATGAATTTTACTTTGTTTGGCATTTTTAAAATCTTATCTGTACAATTTGCAGTAAAATTCAATTTCCAAACCTTCTTGAGAGTTGAGCGACGAGGTAGAGTCTAGCTGCCAACTATCATGGCTGAAGAGGTACTTCCATAAGAGGAACCGTTTTCATCATCTCAAGTTGGCTAAAGTAGGTGGCAACGTTTCGAAAAATGAAAATGCCTAAAGCTTTGCGAGTTTCAGCCATCGAAATGATTTTAAAGTCCGTTAATATACACAGGGTGAATCTCTTGGATCGTGATAGCTACTTAGACAGTAAAAAATTTCATAGAGGATGTTTTCCTAATAATGCTATAGCCTATTCCACCTAGTAATTTTTTTTTAATTTGATAATTTATATTTTTTTAGAAACCCTCTTATATTTGAGAATGGGTTGCCAAGAAATTAACTTTTTACTCAACCGCTTTGTTAAACTTTAGCCTGTTCGTGCAGCCCTCTGTGCCGCGAGTCCTATTCACACTTGACGGGTTTTCCTTATTAAGCAGCAGCTACAACCGAGAACCAACAAGACTGCACAAAAAATATGATTTTTAGTGTAGCCGTCTAAAATCGCGTGTGAGTGTAAATTATAGAAAGAACACTCTAAATAAAAACATATGGGTCAGTCACGGTGCAGCTCTAATAGGAAGCGAGCGCTTTCTCCGGAGCCGGCTGTTCCGGTGAGGCAGCGGCTCGGAGCCACCAGGCCACTAGACGGCATACCAGCACTGATGTGCAAGTCTAGACATGTTATGTTACTACCGGTTCCAGTTTAATGGAACTGATATTTCAAATCGATAAGTTACGTTTGCGATTTCTTTTTAATTTTGAGTTATTTTCAACCGACTTATAAAAGGAAGTTTGTCTGTTATTTTTATTTTAAGTTTGTTACCCCTTAGCTTCGGACTTTGATGAATCGATTCTGTCGTTTAACTTGAAATAGCTGTCTTCTTGTCTTGGCTTTGTTGCTACTTTAAATTGGCTCAGTAGCTTTTATATATATATATGAATCCTGTTTTACGTTTTTGACAAAAATATTTTTACCAGCTTAGTTATATTATATTAAAGCACTTTTGTCTCTACCGCTCTTTTTCATCGGCTACTGAATATTTCTGAAACTGTTATTGTAGTCTACTATTCCGTCTTCTAAGGTGACCATTTTCCCATCGGCAGAAGATAAAAATCATAGTCTCGAACTTTATCTCTGATAAAATATAAAAGTAGGTATCTGGGAACGCTCAGGTGTCACTTGCAAACCTACGTACTATTAAAACATCGCCATTAGTTTGTTTTTGAATAAACGCCTACATAACAACTTCCCGAGAAATGGATACTTTTTGTAATTTGGGGCTACACGTAAACATAGTTATTAGGCGTTTAGTAGTTGTAATTATTCTTGTTTTGGTACAATTGGTACACACGGTTGTTCGCGATTTTAAGAGAAAGTTGTCGTTCATTTAATCTTTGAATATCATGTTAATGCTCGAATTTCATTTCCTATCGGCACATGGATTTCCTCTTCACACAAGCTACTTATCAGCAATTATTTTGTTGAATGTCTTCATCAATTAGAGTAACATAAACATAGTGATAGACCCATATCATATTGCTTGTAAATTATCTCCTAGGGACGATCTCAAAATAATTTATGTTTTTAATTTTAAGAACAAACATTCATCGTAGACACCTGTGTTGTATCATCATATTGCCCTTTATGGCTTCTCTTTTAAATAGACTTGAAGTTTATTATATATCAAATTTAAACTATGTCATGGGTCAGTTTTAGGGAGTTACAAGCATTTGCGAAGATAATACATGTAATGTATCCTGCCAGATTTGTTACTCTCATAAGTATACAAAATATCCTTTAACTTTTCTTGACTCACTGCTATATTTTATAGCACAGCCATCTCAGTACTACCTACCTAGACTCGGTTTAAAAAAACAGTCTGACTCAGGATGATAAACTGTAGCAGTGAAAAGATCAGCGAAATTGATCAATCTCGAGAAGCGTATTGTGTGGCTCTCAAACCTCAGTCGTCATTTAATGTCAATGACACATACTCAGCCGAATCGCAAATCTCGTCCATGTACTAAAACCAGCGCAGTTCTAGAAGTGTCAAGCGCTGTCTAGCAGAAGTCGGGAGGGGGGGGGGTCTCCTCCCGAGGGGCTGCGCATGATTGGATCATTGAGCAATTGTGACGCTGTGACCGCGTTATGCCGTAGTGTGATATGCAGGTATTATGTAAAAGTATGTGTTTGTATGTTATGTTCGAGATTCTAAACGTAGTAAATGGGACCATGGCTGCATGGTGGTGAACGTGTGATATAAAAATTGCATTAAATCTATTTTCAGGCGACTCTAATACATACTTGAACAAATCTTTATGTTTCACAGCATAAAACACATGACTTTTTCACCTTTGCAAAAAAACGACAGATTGACTTTTAATCCCCAGAAATTAATTCCCAGTCGCCGTATTTGGGTCGACAGACAGAATAATTTCCGGACTATTAGCAGAACACGTTTGCTGCCTGGAATGTAGAGAAGGGACCAATCTGATCACTAATGGAATATTACGAAGGTCATACATATGCACGAGAAACGCGCATTACGTGCAAATGATTCATAAAATGCGTATTAACTTAATCTGTACATTATAAAGTAGGTACCTATCCAAACTTTACTAATGTGCGTTTTTGCTTACGAGGGAAAACCACAAAGCAAAGATGTTTCTTTTTTTGGTTATATATATTCTTCATCTTGTTTAAAAAACTTATGAATGAAATATTGAACATAAGTGCAAGTCACGTTTCTAACCCAGTTTCATCATGAATGGTTCTGTACCGCATAACGTCAGTAGTAAATTGGTCCGTCGCGAATGTGAGCATAATGATCGGGACACACGTGACGGGCAGAGCCGACGGACAATACAATATGAAAACAACGATTTGTTCCGTTTTATCACTGTCTGGACTGAGGTTTGTTCACGAGACTTCAAGATGTGAGTTCAATGAGGATATTTCTTTATCCCACGAGACCGAAAGCGCCGGGCTGTATAGATTGATATTATTAGCAAATAAAAAAGAATTTATTTACTATCGGTAAAACGGGGTAAATATATTTTGGGGCGCAGAGAAACATATTTTTTAATAAGATTTGAGCATTTTACAAAAAAAAATATACTCAAAGATTATTTTAAATCCCAAACTGTTCTTCTATGTCGGCAAATGGATGCGATTCCTTAAAAACACAATTTTCTATTCACCCCTTGAAACTTTTTTTTACCCCGTTTTACGGTCGTAACGTACCCTTTAATAGCAGTATTCAGCATACCTACTACTGTTAAAGGAATTCGTCTAAATTAGTTTTATCTCCACGTTTTACCATTAACAAACTCTCAGTCTGCTCAGTCCCCGTGTACGCCTTTAAAATGGATCGGGTCTCCTTCCATGAAGGTGTACCAGGAATGAAAAATGGAATGACTATAGTTTTGTCCTTCAATCCAAACATTTTTTAAATATCTAAATCGCTTGAAATATACGGGACAAAGTCTGTAGAGCCGGCTAGCGTGTTATAAAAATCGGTACACAATTGGCGAATGAATAGAGAAACATACTTAAACGGTGAAAATAAAACATCTTCCTTTTTTGAAGTCAATTAAAAACCAACCAAGAATCTAAGTAACACAGCTTTCAGTTAAATATTCTTACTCATTACTGAATACTTTCGTGTGAAATAATTACACTTTATAATGTAAAAGAATTAACATTTAACACATAACGTGTACAACAACAGTATATCTTAAATGTAACAAGTCAAGGTCGCCTCATGAGTGTTGCTCATAGCTTTGCGTACCTTTCTCTAGTTCTCCGTACCAGTTATTTACTTAGAAGTTTGCAAAACTTGCTAAAGTCGTTATGACTGTGACTTAATTTGGTATAATGTTAGTGTTATTTTATCTTTACTAATATTATATGTTACGTGATGTTGTAGAGTTATCTGAGAAAGTAGTGATGAGATTTTACGGGTTACGTATACAAAATGTTAAAACGAGACCCTGTCTCTGAGACAACGCTGGCTGTCCGTCCGTCCGTCCGTCTCTCTACCGTGACAGGTAGAGAGTTGAATTCTTACAGATGAAGTATTTCTGTTCCCGATGTAACAACAGATATGGAAATAAAAAGATAAATGTCATATTTTTTGCCCTTATTTCTTTACCCTATTTGCGGTATCTAACTCTTAGTATCGCGAGGCAGGCTCGCACATGACCTTTTTTTAATCTTTCGCCTATAGATAGCCTTTTAGCTATACTTTTAACCGACAAATATCTAGATTGTTTTATAATAAATCATAGGTTTCTGGGGGCTTGGACTGTAAAATGCCAAAATTCGCCACTTCACACTTACAACAATTTGGGCAAAACATTACTGTAATTATTTTGCATTTGCTTGTATACATAATTATATGAACTGCAAATTGTTTCTCAGCCTTATGTTCCTATAAAATTCATTACTTAAGTGCAGAAAAGTGATTATAATTTTTAATGAACTCTGCAGATTTTATGTCACGCGACAACCCATGCATGCACCTGAAAATAAATTTCAAAGGAAATTGCACCTTTACTGTAATTAAGGTAATTTTGCCGAAACATTTTAAGCTGTAGCCATATTAACCATTTAAATATTCAAAGAATATCATTAAAGTTATTTCGCATTCAATACAGGTAAATACATCATAGACACAATTTACCAACTAAAGTTACACAGACCGCTGACTTGAATAGTCATAATTTCAGCAAACAGAATAATTTACCCAAATACACTGAACTCTGTAAACCAGTAACACCAGTTATTATAAAGGCTATTAATCTGAGAGATGCTGCTTCATCTCGCCGAGATTCAGTTGAGCAACACAATGTGGCACAAGGATGCGCCGGCGCAGAGTACCAGGTCAACTGTATCACTGCGATTACAAATTACGTGTAATTGGGCGCTCGTATAGCAATTCGTTCGAAATAATAGTTGTTTCAAGGACTATAGAAGATTTAATGTAGATTGGTAAAGGCGTTAGATGCCTCCTCCTGTTATTCTGTAAATCCTCCAACCTTCCCCTTCCTATTTCCAAATAATTTTGTTGCTGGTTCCAAGGCAGTAAAACGTTTCCCCTGCTACACATCAAGCTTAAGTATATTTGTGGTTTTCATTGGTTTCATTGTAGATCCTAGCTTCCAGGAATTGCCATGAGGGGTATGTGTGGCGAGCCAAGTATTACTTCTAGTTTTCTGAGCAAGTAATTGTCGGATCGATCTTTATAGAATCGATATCATGATTGGCGGTCTTTTTTTATTCAGACAGACGGATTCTATAAAGGCTTTGGTAAAATTGAAGTCTATCTTAAGAGTTTTGTCAAAATCTTCGCATAATCGCAGACAGCCTTTTTATAGATACGTCTCTAATCTTCTTAATTCCTTAAAAAGTAATTTCGCTTCCAATCTTCTTGTACACACGGAACTAGGAAGCGACCTGGCGAACCCCGAAATACCATACACGAGAGCTTGATCATCAACCGTTTGTAATCACCAGCAGCCATAATGCATGCATCCTAACGCGTGTTGAAACAAAACATCCGGACACTGTCGCAACACGCGGCGATGTGCAAGAGTCGATACTTAACGCTATATTACGACTCTTGATATCCTGGAACATCTTCATTTAGACATTTTCCCTGACTGTGAATTATTACCTACGCATCTATGGTGCGTTGTTAAGTATTGCCAATTTTACAACGGGAAACAATATGATGATTAGATGGTTCTTAAATATCTCCTTCTAGTTTTTAAACTAAACTTAACGATTTAGGATTGGCTGCAATAAATTCCGCCAGTAAATTCTAATCCTTTGAATCCCATTTTATTGTATGAGTAGAGTTTAGTCTGTTGTAAATACTTATATTAACACTGCTATATTCATAATCTACAGATAATTCTTTACAGTTTAATTGATAGCAAATTTAAAATACCCTTTATTATTCCTTTGCCACTCTATAATTCATACTGACCATATTTCACACTCGGACGTCAAATTGTCAAAAATACTCGGGTGATAAGCCTGAGAGTTCAATTTCTTCAAAATTTGAGCGGACTAGAGCGTGCGGAATAGAGATTTCATCACCAAGTACCAAGTTCTTCAAAGTTTCTATCACCCAGTTTCTATTTACTTAAACAAGTTATGTGTCTTTCACATAATAATGAGTTCGTCGTCCGTCTCGTTGTTCCACTGGTATTGTTTAGTCACGCCAATGTCAAGTGCCGAGTGTCGTAAGAGCGCAACAAATCACTGCTTGTCAACCAAATCAAACAGAATGTTTGACAGAAGTTCATTGAGATTTAAACACATGTTTTTCACTATTAATAAATACGATTTTATAGTATCCGTATTATGTCATACTAATTGTATTTATCAGCCGGATAAATAGTTTTTTTACACAACATAGCAAATCGGTTTAATGTCAAAGATGGGACTGATATATGCGTGGGATAGGTCATAAAATGAGAAAAATCATCGCTTTGTAATAATAAATTCATACACCGGTTAAACTTTTAACTGTCCTTTTTATTGTAAAGCATAGCATTTATTTATCGATCCTCAAAAACCGTAGGCCTTCTGCCTGACACTTTACGTGGTATTGTTAGCGACACTTGATCGTGGTGAAAACTAACAAGGCATAGAAAGCGGCGCACGCGCAGTTTCCACATGCGCGGGAGTCGCGCGAGACTTGCGATGCGACCGTAGATGGCGACGCGAAGACGGATTGTTGAGGGAAATTGAGTTAGGATTATCTAGTGTTAATTTATTGATCATTCTTAGAAATTATCTCCTTGCTTCATACAATTTAAATTTGTTTGCTATAAAGGTGTAGTTGAACTTTACCGATACCGAGATCGCTTAATTTACCATAATACCAGAATTTTAATACGTGGTTAAGCGAAAAAAATCTATAATAAAATAATGGAAGACTATATTCGAAGAAGTTGTCATTATATCCAACAACGTTTAGTAACAAAAATAAGGTAAAAATCTGTCTCAAAGTACAAATTACAACGTTGCTTAATTTAGAGCACTGGGCTTGCTCACGTCAAGATGCAACCTCCCACCTTCGATAGCCTGTAGCTGTTTTATGAATAAAATTTCATAACGAGAACTATAATAAAATAACAGGTATATCAATTAATCCAGTTTCCTAAAAGAGAAACATGGCGGAAGCGCAAGAGGCCGAGCAGTTGCGCGTGCGCATACGAGCGATGCATCGATTAATACAATGTATTCCGTGTTCGTAATTACATCGTTACATTGGTTTTCAAAACGATTACTAAATGAGTACTTTTTGCAGTGTCATTAGTGTCAAGTTTTTATTAATTGCTTAAACACTAAAACGATTGAACACAAACTTATAATACTCTTTCCACTTGTCAAAGTGCCTCTTTATTTTAAAATGTTGACTTCTCCTCACAATTTTAAAGCTCGCACTATTAATCGAATATAAGAATGTACTAAAGATCAATGAAACAAGCTAGAAATTTAAAACCTTGACCTGGCCAAAACGCTAAGCCTTCCAGGAGAGCGTGACGTCAAGAAATATGATAATTCAATATGGCTGCGAGTGAATATGTAGGGCAGCTGTAACTTAGGAAGCCATACAGCTGATGCTTAGCGGATTATCTCATAGACGCTGATAGTGCAGGTCTTAAGGCTGAATGCTGGATTGACACAATTTGACTGCTCCTTATTACATTGTGTATAATACCATTCTGAAAACAATTCACTAGTGTTTGAAATAAAATTCAAAAAGGAGAATGGGAAATTAATACCCGGGAGAGGGAAGAATTTTGCTAAGAATCTATTGGAGATTAGATATTTTCGTGTCTTGATGCAAAAATGGAAATAACAATATACTGTTCTGCTCCTATTAATTGTACAACAATTGTAGTTGCACTGAAATTGAACGATGTTTTCCGCATTTTTCTATAACAAAAAACCCAAAATTTAAACTTTCTAAAATATTTCAACGTATTACCCCTTGTCAAATATTTCCATTCAGCCGTGTCGGAGTAGTGGTAACACGTGAGGTATCCGCGACACTCGGGCGTGCAGACAATGGTGGCGGTCACATCCCCGCACGAGGCTGCACAATGGACCGCTGATTGATATGTCCTGGAATCCCGCGCCGTGGCCCTAGCCTGGATCTTGTGTAGATTACATCTGTAATGGAATATTTCCTATATTCAAAAGTACTAGTAATGTCTAATCTAACATTGTTTTGTAACTTTCGTGGACATAATTAATGTGTAGTAAACGTCTACACATTTTTTTTATTTATATAAATCTAATCTAAAAATAACTTTTTTTTTCAATAAAGTGATAAAAGATTATTGCAATTTTCTCTTGACTTTTCAAAAGCTGAGAAGAAAACATCACTACAGATAGAGTTCGATGGTTCTCGAGCGGATTAATTGTCGAATATTTTTTTTATACGTAAAAGCATGACTCCGCTCAACGGCGATTCTTAACGAGTTTTAAAGTGACCCAACTTCGTAACACGAATGTCAAAACCTATGAAACCTACGACTTTATGAAAGGGGAAGGGATTTCCCAACATCGCTAGATCCAAAAACTTTACCATGTAGACCTTGATACGGACTAGGTCAATATCCCAGTAATAGGCGATGCACTTGCGTAACATCCGGTCAGTGACCAATGAGGCTCACTTTCACCGCACGCGACCGCGAACCTGATCGCTGCCTTAACACGATCCCATTCATACCCATCCTTACTATCGTACGGAAACGACGGAAAAACGTTACTGAGTGTTGATGTGCAGGTACAATGTACTCTTCGTAGCTGTTTATAAATAGAGAAATGTTGCACGCAAAACTGTCTCCTATATTTCCTATTGTGCCCCGTGGAGACCATTTTGTAAATCAGTACCAAATGAAGTAGCTTAGAGCATGCATCAGATTTTGAATAACGCTTTAAGGTTCCAAATTTATGGAAATATTCATATGTTCCTCATGTTATTCAAATCAGATTGCTTGACCCAAATTTAGGAGAATTAAAATTAATATTAGGCTTTTAAACATGACAACATAGAAGATGACATTTAAGTTAGCCATAACTATTATGCAACCGTTCGGAGTGCGTCATTTCTATACTTGCTTTTGTTAACCTGCGACCCTGTTGGTCGAGTAATACGACTTTTAGAATCGCGAAAATCTTGGTACTAAGTTTACATCGCTTTGTCTTGTCTCTTGTCAAAATGCGAACAAAATGGGATCACTATATTACTTTTAGCTGGTAAGAGTCCGGCATTACCCCAGCGCCATACCGAATAGCCTAGAAAAAAAAGCCTTGAATTAAGTACATATATTTTGCTAATTTGGGTAACTTTGTGTTCCAGCGATGAGGAGGACACGGGGCGCCTGTTGAGGCAGCTGAGCAGGATCAACCGCCCGCTGGGGGTCACCTTCCCGCAGATGATCAAGCTCATGGGCCAGTGCCAACAGGTAAACAGAACTAACCACAACTTATGCAACAGAATCTCTCTATCTTGTGGAAATATACATACTTGTTTCTTTAATGTAAGAGACATCTTATTGAGTGAATTAGTTTGAAAAATAATATAGTCAAAATCCTGTTGTTAGAGACATGATCTTGTAGAAGGGTTGGAGCCAATCCTACTACTATTAGAAAGGCGAAAGTTTGTAAGTATGGATGTTTGGATGTTTGTTACTCTTTCACGTAAAAACTACTGAATGGGTTTGAATGAAACTTTACCACAATATAGCTTATACATCAGAATAACACATAGGCTACAATTTTTGAGGTTTCTAACGTGAGGTCGTAAAAAAACACATTTTTTGCGCTTACATTGCAAACGCTGACTGAATCCTACAAGATAGATAGAAGGCAGATAGATAGATAGAAGGCAGGTATAAATTATAACTTATATCTTCTAACCACGCGGACAAAGTCGCGGGCAACAGCTAGGTCAGCTAGTACCGCATAATGGGAGATCGCCTGTTTTCTTGTGCCTTGTTTTTGAAAACAAATTTATGGAATTCAAGTCAAGAACCTACTTAATCTGTAGTATGGCATGATTCCCTCGATTCTTAAACCACAAACGCGGTAGATTTAGCACCAGTCCAGATTCCACAGCTCTACCAACTAATAAAATACATTATAATAAAACAGTTAGTGGTGCGCGAGTGCTCGCGACCCGGCCAACAATGCCGGCCATTACTGCTCGTATGAACTTGGGAATCTACTAACAATGATCAATTTGTCGCCAATTCTGTACACACGATGTTTCTATGAAACGGACGACACTCACCGTTCAAGAGTTTTATCTTCTAACTCTTTTGTATTTCGATATATATTATTTTGTAAGAAACCCTAGTGAAAAGGAAAGTCATGACATCGTTACCTACCCAATATTTTTGGATTAGAGACATTCCTGCTTATCCGTTAGAGGATGTTATTCTTTTCCGTTAAAAGTATTTTTTTATATCTTCCGCTTTGACACCCTATGGCTGAAAAGCACCGTAAAGTTACGTCGGTTTTCACGTTTTTCTATAAGATCATTAACTTTGTATCTAGTTAAAGTGTGTTAATTGTTTGGGGATATGCAGAAGCGGTACTTATGCTCTATGATAGTTACAATTAAAGCATAAATTGAAATGGTGAGAAACTTTTAAGCATGAACAATAATGTTGTCAAATGAAAACCGATTAAGCTTAATACAAAAACGTGAGAGAGAGTGGGTACTTAATGATAGGTAATAGCCGTTTTAAGTTATTTAGAAAGGGGCTCATGTGATAGCCGTGATTCGTAGTCGGGTACGAGCTAATCGAATGCCAATGTGCGGCTCTCGTGCTAATCACTGCTCACCGGCCCTCGACACTTAAATAGTTAAATGGTATCTGTTAACACGCAGAGGTACCAATTATAGGCAAATGTCTGCTAGGTATAGGTATTTAAGGAAACGAATATTATATGTAGATACGTGAATGTCGTGGGAGGTTGTAAGAGATATCAAAATCTGAAATGTTGCAAATCAATTAATTGCAAGATAATTGACATGTCTGGTAACATTTGGGTGTTTTAATATTTATATTAGATACAGGTTAAACATTACTGCTGTTGCCTTCTACCCGTCTACTCCTATAGATGAAATTATTAGTATAAAATTATGAGTTGACGTTATAATTAGTTGTCATGTTGGATCTAAATTACATTGCAATGTTATGTACGTGTATCTATTAATCTCTGAAATCTGGTTGAAACGGCGATATGTCACGCGTCGCCGGCACGCAAGGGTTATGCAAGTGTGAATTAATTTTAATTTTATGGTGTTATCTATAAATTGCACTATGTCTATCGTTTTTTATAAAAACTGGCTAACTGTGAGTGAACATGCATCTCTATTCACTATAGTACATAAAATTGACAATAAAAACGGTACCTATAATGAAGTATCTACTGTGTGTCGTATTCTTAATATTCAATCAAATCAATCAGTCAACTCTACCTATTGCTGTTCGCCACTGAATACAGGCCTCTCTTTGATTGTCCACTCTATTAATCTGCACCACCGCATCAAGTATGAAACTACATAGCGTCGCCATCTAGCGGCGAATAGCGTGTTACTAATTTAATTAGATTTTACATGAATTCTTTTAAGATTTCGAAGTGTTACACGCTTACTGTATTATATAATACAACATGTTTCATCCAGGTGGAAGGCGTAGAAGCCCAAGATGAAGACGGCGGTGACTCGCCAGCGAGTGGCGGATGGCGCGAGACGGGCGCGGCGCGGGCGCGGCTGGACGCGGGCGGGACGCACGCCGGCCTGTTGGGCGGCAGCCCGCTCACGCTGCTGCAGGGGATCATACCAGGTATGTATCACAATACCATATAAGAACATGACACATAAGTGTACCAGCCAACTTAAAAACAGAAAGCGCATATTTTCCTCGGACATATAGGTAACTTTTATTTGCTCTTACAAAGATCTGCAAATAAGAAATGTAGAGAATGGTTTTCTAAAGCAACATTTCTCTCACAGTTTTATTGCAATGACTTCAGGTACAAAGTGGTGCGGCACAGGCGACATAGCAACGGACTACCACGACTTGGGCGCGGACAGACGCCTCGACCGCTGCTGCCGAACCCACGACCTGTGCCCCACCAAGGTCCGCGCCTTCTCCAGCCGCTACAACCTGACCAACAACTCGCTCTACAGCAAGTCGCACTGCACCTGTGACGACATGCTCTTCGACTGCCTCAAGACGACCAACACATCCGCGTCGCATCTCATGGGGCACATATACTTCAACATCGTCCAAGTGCCCTGTCTCGCGGACGTCGCCCTCGGCCGACGGTTTCGTGACGCTAGGCAGGGCTTTTAATTACATCTAGTGGATAATAGTGGAACTAAACTCATCAGCGCCATCTAGTAGTCACGGTAGTGTGTCATGCGTGCACAGATTTTTTTTGATGCTGTAAATTCTGCATTTTACAAATCTTCGTGTTATTCTCTAATTAATGAGATTGTAAATAATGATTAAATTTTAATAATGTTCTTATTATATTAACATTAGACATCAAGCTGTGATACGTCTGTGCCTTTAATGTACTAGAGAGTATTTTTGTTAGAGGATGGCGCTATACAAATAAAAAACATTGTTTTATAGGTCCTAAGATAATTATTTATTTATTTGTTACGACACACATGACAAAGTTCAGATTCTGTATTGTTATAACTGGTAACAATAGTCTAATATATGTTAACAAAGACAAAGATATTTTATGATAATATAGAGAAGTAAATGTGGATTAGTTCATACCAAATAAACTTATTTATTTTAATTCGTGTATTTGTGGTTTTTATTTTACCCTAATTATAATACTAAATCAACGAAACACAAATGCTGCCTTAGGTACTTATTGAAGTCCATGAAAAATAAACGGATATTGTGGTCCGAAGTCAATGGACTTGCGATTGCAATCGCAGAACATATTATCTGTTGCACTCCAGATATTGAGACTGCACGGATAGCCGAGTGGTTGAGGTCATCACGCCTAAGCCTAACCTACAGTGCACCATGTGTCGCGGGTTCGATCCCCGCGTAGGACAAACGTTTGTGTGATCCACGAATGCTTGTTCTGAGTCTGGGTGTCTGTGTGCATGTGAATTGTATATTTGTGAAATCCGCGGGAGGTTAAATACTGTTTTTTACTGATATACAAGAACCCAACTCACTTTCCACCTATTTGAAAAATACCTTAAACTGCTTCTTAAAGCTTGAAACAAGTAACTGCTTACATTCTTTAGACTAAAATGATCAGCAGTTCCCTTAAAAAGGATACCGTTTGTTATTCAGTTTACCTAGCTGCGTCAACGTTGATTTACTAAGACTTGAAAGGGAAAACGAATGAATTAATAATCTCAAGAGTTGTTAATAAATAAACTGAACAAACTTTCGTACTTCTAATATTATTTCGACTATCAATAAGTTTAGGTATGAACGCAAAAATACGGTGCACTTTAAATATTACTATTCTACAATGTCATGGTTGTATGCATATTCACTATTCAACAAATATATTTTTTTGTAAAATCATTTCATTAGTTCTTTTATCAAGCCTTGAAGGGCAATGATTCACTAAAGAAAATAAGAAATTCTGGATTTACAGTGACTCATATATAAATGAGTTTCATAAAAGAATAATTTATTGTAACAACACGTAACGCAGCTGTTTTTTAATCTGTCAATAGATGGAAACGTCAGGTAATCGAGAAATGTCAGTCAGTTTTCGTGATTTCATCTCTCTGTAATAGTTATTCACAATTTTTCCATTAGAAAAGTTGAAATTTAGTGTAATAATGCAAGTAATATGAAAAGGATCTTTATTTTGCTCATTAAAAAAGTCAGTGATTAGTCAAAACACGATGTCTTCTGAGTCGGCAGACACTGAGAAAGGTGTGTTATTTTTTTCAATTGTTTGCTAAATAGGCGTAAATGCCTTCAGTAGAGGCATTGAATGGTGTTTCTGTTTCAAGTGGAGGCCACGGGCGAGTGCAACGGCCCGGCCCCGGAACAAGCGAGGCGGTTACTCGAAGAAGAGTTTAATGTCCAGCGAGCGAAAATGAAAGAATTGTTCTTACAAAAAGAAGGTTCGTTTTGTGATATCCGAAATGTAGGCTGAGTGGTGCCAGTGGGCTCGGGGCTGGTTTGTTTAACTGCATGTCATTCCAATTACTAGCAAACATTGTTTTTGTTATAGCTAGACTTGTAAACCAAATGTTTTTAGAGTAGTGTCTTTTGTGATTATGTTGGTTTCCTGGTTGTGATCTTGTTGTTGTCTAGTGTTAACCTTGTTCGTCTTTATTTACTTATCCATTGTTAAAGAGAGTTATTTTCATGTTAAGCAGGTCATGTTTTCTAACAACATAACTTTGCTCAGCAACATTAGTGCTTGCCGCATGCACTCAAACATTTAAATCTGTGTTTACATTGTTACTGCTATGTTGTGACTAATTCCAATGAGATTTTTGGTAAATAACTTTATTATAAGAGTTACTGATTCATAACTATTAAAAAAAATAACATTGTTTACTTTTTGATGTGGAAAGATATTATTCTGATTATCATTTTTGGGGAATAAAATACTAAAAATTGCTTATAGGTGGTGGTTTTTGTAACATTTTTATCTGCAACATTTAATTGCCTATTCATTGAAACATTATTGGAGGCATTCAATTTGTATTTTTCATGATATAAACATATGTGTAACTCACAAATTTCACAAGGTTCAGAAGGGAGAAAGAATTTATTTATTTATTTTATTTATTTATAATATTTATTTAGAATATTTTGAATATTATTTAGAATATTTTGTAACATCTAAGTTTGCATTAGAACATATTGGTACAGTATTATTATATTAATTCTACTATTAAATATCTGGTTATTAGATCATTTAGAAAGGATGTTACATTTAGGATGGTAGTCTCATTAATAAAGAAATATTACATAATAGTAGTAATAAACTAGTAATACAAGTGTATGTATAAGACTTTATTTGGAGAGGGCTTCAAAGAGCCAAACAAAATTAAAAAAAAATCTGCTATCTACAGTAACAACATGTAAATAATATGTATGTTACCTTTGTTTCCAGAGGATATGAGGAAGATGCTCCTGGACAAGGAGCAGCTGGAGTCGGAGGTGCTGGGCCTGCGGGCCGAGCTGCAGCAGCTACAGACCCTCAGCGAGAACCAGAAGTCTGAGATACAGAGCTTGCAGATGCTTGTTAGTGGTAAGGACATTATGTTATACCTGTTTATGGAAACAGATGATCTTGGTATTATTTAGACTTGGCTCTCTCCTTGATTCCATCAATAAATCTCTTGCTGTGGTATTCTGATCAACTAAAAATATTGTTGATTTGATTTGTTGATGATTCAAAATGTAATAGTGATCTTTAGTTTTGTGTTCTTTTGGTAAATTATCACAGCATAGGCTTAAGGAATTAACATTAGCTTTTTACAATGTGAGTTGAGATATTTTATCTTTACCAACATTTTGATTATCCAAAAATTCACAAGATTTCTCAAATACTACAAAGTCAATATTGTAAAAGTATTTGGTGGAAGTTTTTAAACATCAACTTTAACTAAATAATTACAGAGTTAAATTTAAAGTACAGAATATGTTAGTTTTTATAGTTGCTTGTGATAAAAACTGAATGACCATGATTGATCAAAAAGCTTGTTCTGTTATCACTATTTATAATAATGAGTTAAAGAGGAGAAAAGCTGTATCAATTGTAATAATTGGTTGACACATACCAGTAAAATGATTTGGTTTCATTTAATATGTTGTTCATGATTTTTATTCTAAAACATTAAAACTGTCAAATATTTCGGTATCTTTTATACCTTTGACATAATGTCAAAGGTCATAATGTAAAAATGTTTATATCAAGAACAACAAAATGAAATCAGAAGTTATTAATATATACTTTATTGAAGCGTTTGTTTCTTTAAATGCGGTTAGTACAAGTTCTAGCGCTCCAACTGAATTGCGGAATTATATTGTCTCCAAAATAGATTGCAAAAAATTCGCGATCCCATATGCCATCTTTAAAAGCACACTATAGGGATTTTATGGAAATTAATTCGTTCTAAAAAAGAAGGCGTTATAAAATTGGTGTTATCCTTATCAAGACAAATACTTTAAGCGTTACGAGTATGTAATTAGGCGTCGAAAGGCGCCGTTTTCGTCTTTTAATTTCAGATAATATCTTATGAATTGTTTAAGTAACAACTCTCCGCAGCATAATAATAAAATTATTGCTTTTGCCCGGTAGAGGCCTGTCGATGGATTAAAAAAAACCTACTTGATATTTACGCTATATCGTAGCCACGAAGACGAAGTTCGGCCTTAAAAGGACTGACTTTGTCTGATCAACAAACTTTTTTGCAAAGTCAGTTTAGTCAGTATTATTTTGTAGTTGTGTGCTTTTTTTGCGAATTTATGCAATACCCTGTTAAAACTCAATAAAAATTGTTCTACTCCTAAAAACATACAATATTATTGTTACTTTTATACTAAGCGTGTCCTAAACTCATATCACCTAATTAAAATAATATTGATAAAGAGTTTTCCTTATTGGCATACATTAAAAATGTTTGAGCAGAATGTTGCAATCCTTCTGTTTGACATGGGGCGCCCGAGGTACACTCTATATTTATTGAAAACATTTGAAATAATGAATAGAACTTATTATAGAAAAATATATGCGCATTTTACATAGCTAAAATATTTTTTTGTGTAATTTTGGAGTGAATTTTTAAGAAACCTTTTCAGTAACATCATTGTTTCTGTATATTGTATGTGTAACGAATTTTCGAAATTACTACACCCATTTCAAAAGAATCCTCAAACCATGAAAAATGTGTAAATCGTGACAGGCAGGACTAATAATGAATCTACAATATCTTTCACAGAAACAGTAGAGGCGTCGTCCTCAGGGACGGAAGAGGTTCGGAGGCTTCGTATGAAAAATCTGGAGTTAGAACAGATGTTGAACCAGATGAGGCAGCAACAACAGGTAAGCAATGCATGGAGGTTAAGTTACGGGTTGGACTGTCTTTAATCAGGAGAATTGTACTAGCATGCCATGCCTTGGAGTAGAACTCTGTTTAATTTCTACAGTGATCTCAGTCTGGCCTCAAGATCTCGCAGCATTCTGAAAGATAAAAATACTGAAAGAAACTAGTGAAATAGTGTGTAATATTATTTTGCTAACTTGGAATTATTACCATTAGACCATTTTTCACAAGCGTTTACCTCATCTGGAGAACAGACAGATCCATACATATTTGTGGAGTTCTTGTAGTCCCTGAATCTGCTAAAATGATAAAAACAAACAAATCAACAAACCTCTTTCAGTTATCCACTTTGTAGTCTCCATTTTAATCCTAAAGTGACCTTGTTTCACACATGTGCCACCGTTGTTTACACTCGCTCCACATAAGACGCGTACTGAGTAAATAGGCTGTGTGAGTTACCATGTTACTGACAACGGTATCAGTTAAACAATAACTGGCTACCGGCAGACGATGTTATCTTGCTACGGTTAGGACTGATTAATATGCGTGAAGGTTTTTTAGACCTTTTTACATTATTTACGACTAAAATTAATATGGTATGTAGAATAAATGGTAGCAATGTTTAAGCTTTTCTTTTTTCTTTCCGTGAAAGCCCTATCATGCAGGTATCTACTTTGAAAACAATGCGATATAGGAAACATAACAAAATAAAGGCATTAAAAATGCTTTTCGGTTGTATTTTGCTGGTCTAATTTGATTACATCGCTTCGTCGTAAACATTTTTCCTCTTAAGCTAGACTCACAAATAAAGACCACTTATTTTTACAACTACTCTTTGTACTCATTGTAATGTTTAGTAAACGTTTAGGTCACGATTTTAAAGTGTATTATTTCTAAAACACACCACTCTTATCACTTGCTAACTATGTTAGCCCAACTTCCATCTTATACATGCTGTTGCTTATCAGTTGAAGGTTCCGCATGTTTGCATAATATTTTTGTTAAGGTTATACAGCATGATGTTTTTCAACAAGTTTTAGTTTTGAGAAACAGAATAGAAAAATAACTTTCTGTGTAATTTAAAGTCATGGCTTATTGGAAGTATTTAATTAGTTATTTTTTATATATGTTTATATTTAACAGTTTATAAAGTGAAACAAGAGAGATGAAAGTATTTGTGTCTCCATTGTATTAAAGAGATACTCTATAGAGTCAGAGGCACCGTCGAATTTAACGCCGACTCCTTACTAAGTGTCGGTTGTTTTTTTTTTCTCTTAATGTAGAGCCTATTTCTAAAGACACGTAAATAATAAGGAGCGACTAAATGTAGTCTTGTATTTCATGTCTTTACTTAATGCATCATTACTCAGTCAGCATAAGCCATGAGTTAGAAGAATAGCTAGATGTTGCCCGCAGCAAAATCATTATCCTCCCTGAATGCAGTTGAATAAAAGTAGCCTATGTGTTAATCCAAGGTTCAATCAGATCAGCTCTTTATATTCTTGGAGAGGTAGGTAGGTACAGTCAGTAATGATTATAAGAGACTTAATCCAAATTACTGACATTTTCTACTTAAAACGAGGCCCTTGCGTAAGATTAATTGTGAAAGATAAATGTGACAAATGAAAAAAAAAAAACAAATAAACAAATTTCTACGTTTTTTAATCTCATTTTCAAGTAGCAGCGATATGTTTTGCTGACCTTATATATAAAATATTAGTTTACTCGTTAAATACGACAAAATACTTCTAAATAGGATTAGTAAAATAATATACTTACATATTTACAAGTTTCTTTAGCGCACTTACTGAATACCTATACGATACACATCTGATGATATATTTCACAGAGACTTGTATTAAATAACCGGTTTCATCATAAATAGTATTGTATCATCAGTTTATTAGTATTTAGTATCCTTATTCGTGACTGTGGCGTCGTAATGGACGCTTGTTTTACTTTATCTTCGCATTTACATATCCGTTTGAAAAGCATTATCTACGTACTACGTATCTAAGTACCAAGTAATTGTAGTTTCTTGTGATCGGTACTTTTTGTTACCTGTGTTTTTGTGATCTCTTGGTGTTTTATTGAGAAATTTTTAGTTGTCTTGTTATGATATCCATTTTATGTTTAATGTGAATGTATTAGTGTGTTTCTATAGTTTTATATTCCTAAATTAATTATGTCGTTTCTAGTTTTAAAGAAACAGTGACGTTGTTATCCAAAACAATGTAAATAAAGTATGATTCAAAAGAAATTTATTTTGCTGGTAGCTTAGTTCAACAAACTGCATTCTCAATAATTAGTTCAATTCAATTTTATATAACCACTATGTAACAAAATCGAAAAGTTATCGCTCAAGTTTTCCATCTTATTCCTTTCTCGTGCATTACCTACCTCCCCCCTCCTCCTCCCCGATGGATGACAGCTACATAGTAAGCGTGCGCGCTGCCTGGCAGGAGCTGTCGCTGGCGCCGGCCACCTTCGTGCGCTCGCTGGCGCGCAAGCTGGGCGGGGACGCCGACGAACAGCCGCCGCCGAGGAAAGTAAGTACTCACCTAACGGGCTAGGTCTTCAAGGGCATTGTATTTATTTATGTATACTTTATTGCACATACAATATGTGTTCAACATAGGAAGGTTCATGTACAAAAGCAACAGTATTTGAAAAAGAAAAAATAATAATAATAGAGGACACAGCAGAATCTCTCATTAGATAGGGAATCAGTATCCTATTAATTTCATTTCTAGGTGTTTCCTTTGTATATTTCGAAACGTCATTTAAAGAGGATTTGCTACTGAAAAACCCGAAAACACGCATATAAGACGAGTCATATTTCAGTATATGATAGACATTTATTTATTGCCAAAAAAAATATTTTTTTAATTATATTGTTATTGAAACTGTGTCAATGTGTTCAACTCTATAGAACTTGGAGGATGAGCTGCTCCGGTCCATCATCCAGCCTCTGGAGATGGAGATCCAGGCGCTGAAGACCAAGCTCCGGGACACCGACACACAGCTGCAGGAGGCGCTGGCGGTCAGAACTTAATTATAATCAACTTGTAGTTTAGTAATATCCTTCTGTTGTAATGTAGCTATATAATGATATAAATTAATCTTATAGTTTTATATTATTTAAAAACCGGTCAAGTGTGACTCGATTTTAATTAGGTTTTTGTTTAAGCGGCAACAGAAATACACTAGCTGTCATCATGTATGAGATACAGACCGGTGCCAAACAGACCCTGTAATCGTGGTTTCTGGATTGTTGATCAATATTTGTATTGGCGCTTCAATTGCCTTCATTATATTTTGCCATTAATTCAGATTTCCGAATGAATTACACATATATTATTTGCAAAGTTATCAAAATATTATATATTCAGAGAGTTAACCTGATTCAACTTATGTACTTCTTGTTTCTCTGCACCACCTCCTGGTTGACTGGTAGAGAATGCCTCTGGCATTAAATCCACCATTCAACACATTTTTATAAAAAGTATTACATAAATAAATGTAAGATTTTTTTACGCGTAACTTGAATGTTGGTTTTATTGTGTGAACAGAAAGCGAGATCCTCAGCGGCCACAACTTCGAGCGGTGATGGAAAACAAGAATCTGGTTCGTATTGTTTGTTTGAGATACTTAAAAGATGAGTCAAAAGTGGTAAGGAAAATGCTGTAAATGCATTTGCTTTATTGAGATCATTTGATATTCACTCGAATTTCGTAGTGTAGTCTAATTTTGACTTTTGCCACTTCCATGATTAGTTCTTACTATTGTCACGGTAAATAGAAGTATTTCATGGAGCTTCATTTGTTTTTAATTTTGTAGTCAGCAGGAGATGTTTGTTTGTAGAAGCCAGCAGACAATGTGACATGTGCGCCAACTACGAGAAGCAGTTAGTGCTGGAGCAGGCCAAAGCCGAGCAGGCACGAGAACGGGCAACTATGAAGGAACTGGCGTTGAAACAGGTAACTAGTTAAGATATTATGTTGTATTAGATAAAAATTAACTGTTAGTACGTGTCAATATACAGGGTGGAAGGGACGTCATACCGATCCCGAGGCCCAGGAGTTGTATGTCTTTTCATGAAAATTGTATATTTTTTCGTCATCAAAATATTTTTTCCTACGTTTTTCAATAATATTTTCATAATGAAAATCATTATTTAGCCCTTTTAACGAAAAAAAGCAATGTAAATAAAACACTAAAAACTGCTCCCGATCAGCTTATTCGTAAAGGTACTCGTCGGTCATCGCTCTCTCGCAAATCTAACCGAAAGTGACGTCAAAATGTTTAATTCATCATTCAATCATGAGCTGAAGTAGTGGCTGTGTCGCGAGCAAGCCAAATGAATAAACCGATTCATAAAAAGACCGATGAAAAATTTCAACGCAGGGGGGTCTGGAATCATGTCCAGAACCCCTGGACCACTCGGTATAGTTATGAAAATTGGATTGGTTTCTTTGTAGGTTGTATTTTTTTTCAAGTTTTGCGATGTAGAAATTGTTGAAAACCTACTTTTTATCATGGTGTAGTTATATTTTGTGTAGTTATATCTAGTAAATCTCTTGTCTGATGTCCCCTGCCAGGCTACGGAGGAGTTGGAGGGCGTCCGCTCGATCCACGACGAGACGGTCCGCGCGTGGCAGTCGGAGCGCGTGCAGAGCGCGGCGCAGCTGGAGGCGCTGGCGGCGGCCGTGGGCGAGGCGGGCCGCGCGCAGCGGGACCACGCCGCCGAGGCCCAGCGCGCCCAGCAGCGCGCGCTGCTCAGCGTCACCGAGCTCACCGTCGACAGGGAGACGCTGCAGAAGAAACTCGACTCGTACGCATCACAATACATCACAACTCATTTTATTCACTTTTAATCATCATCGCCCAAAGCCTTTGTCCTCCCACTGCTGGGTGTAGACCTCCCCTTTCTCGTGCCAATTACTCCGGTCCTGTGCCAGCCTCATCCAGACTCGACCTAAGACCTTTACTATATCATCGAGCCATCTTGCTCCCGGACGACCAACGCGCGACGCTTCTTTTACCTTGTTTTGGCCACCGTTCTGTCACCGCCTTAGTCCACCTGGCGTCACTTCGTCTGGCCAAGTGGCCTGCCCAGCTCCACTTCAGCCTCGTTATTGTGACGCTGATGTCTCGAACTTTGGTTTGTTTTCGAATATCCACAGACCCATCTTAGAATTTGATGCCTAGCAGAACGCGCTCCATGACTGTCTGTGCCACTTTAATCTTATGGACAGCCTCATGTGTAAGCGTCCATTTCTCGGCACCATAGGTCATGGTGGGCAGGAGGCATTGGTAAAAGAGACAAATTTTAAGGCACTGTGGAATTTGGCGTGACTTCATTATATCATCCAGCTTCCCGAACGCCGCCCATCCAAGTTGCACTCGTCTAAGAATCTCCTTAAGATGATGCTCCTTGCTAAAATATAGAATATGACCAAGATACACGTAGCAGGATCTCCAGGACTTCATTACCAACTCTAATGGAATTGAAAGAGCTGGAGACGTTCGACATCACCTTTGTCTTGGACATATTCATTCTTAAGCCCACGAAGCATCCAAAAGATCTTTTATTAAGCTTTGGAGGTTGGTTGAATTTTTGGCAAAAAGAACCAGATCGTCCGCAGTTACAATACAATACACGATACAATATACGAATTTGCAAAAGATTTCAAAGATAAAATATACAATAATAGCTAATAAATAGCTTCGTCTTTGACATATTTTACTTGAAACATACTAAAACCCGTACTTTTTAGGACATTTTTTATTTTTGTCTTTTGCAGTTTAGAAAGAGACAACGCGATGTTGATCGGTCAATACATTAAGAAAGCTGCGGAGATGCAGAATGAGATTATTAACCTGCCTGACAATGTAGAGGTAAGAAAGAATAACACAATCTATGATAATTTGGATGGAAACCTTATCTTATTCAATACTGTCACAAATCCATAAAAATATCATACGCAACTTTGAGTTTTAAATAACATTAAAGTATTCATACTTAACGGAATAATGGAATCAATACGGTTACAAAATACAGACATCTGACTGCACGAATAACCGAGTGACAAAGAGGACCCATTGAGCGTTACGTATCTCGGGTTCGATACATGGATTCATTTCTTTCGTTTTGATTATGGTGGCAGTCTTATTAGAACACCACATGCTAAGCTGACCTGCATGTCTGTATTCCCGTTCCCCAGGAGCTGCAGGAGCTGACGCTGAAGCTGCGCGAGCAGCTGATCCTGTGCGAGCTGGGCCGCGAGGAGGCGCGCGAGGCCGAGCGGGACCTGCGCGCGCAGCTGCTGGACCACGGCGCGCTGTTCCACCGCCAGGAGGACCAGCTCGCCACGCTGCAGCAGCAGCTGCGGGAGGCCAGGTCTGTGTTGCTGCCAACTTGTTTCTGTTCTTGTTGTGTAGGATATATAAAACTGTATACTACTAGTGTCGAAAGAGCGCGAATATTAAACCGAGTCTCAACTAGTAATACGCAATGTTAGTTCTTTGAAGTTGTACAAGTGCAATATATTATTTTCTCCTCAACAGAGACGAAGTCGACAGACTACAAACAGAACGCGAGCAGATGAAAGAGCTCGGCGACAAGCTGAGACAGTCAAACGACATGATCGAGTCTCTTCTAGAAGACAAGAAGCGTCTCGCGGGAGAGGTGCACGAGGTCCGCAACCGCGTGTCCGTGCTGCAGCAGGAGCTCGACAACAGCGAGAAGGTGCAGCAGGACTTCGTGCGCCTGTCGCAGTCGCTGCAGGTATGGAACAACTGCCGGACAATAGGAGGCTGGTGGCCAAGCTAAAAAAGTTTGATAGTAATGAAATGATGAGCCAAATTTCCGTAACGTGTTGGAAGTGAATGTCATGCCCATACATTTAAAGTTCAGTATTCGTAATTGCCACTAAGATGTAAAATTGTTGTTATTCTTAACTCTAGACAAAAATCAAAGATGAAACTCCTATTTTAAATCCCAAAGAGAGAGCAGAATCTTAAATGAACAAAACTTAAGCTACATTTTCTGTCATCTAGACAGTTTGCAAGTTTATTAACAAACTGAAAACACAGCTAAAAAAAACTTATCGTAAATCAAAATCATAGTTAACACGAATGCTAGTTCCTGACCAGCCTGTTGTAAACAGGTGCAGCTGCAGCGTATCCGCGAGGCCGACACGGAGGTCCGGTGGCAGCACGAGGACGACGTGCACGACTGTCCCGCCTGCCACACGCATCTGCCCAACATCAAGAAGAAGGTAACATACATAATATATGACATGTGGTACATTCGTAGCTAATCGAGTTGTGGACTAATTTGGACATTCGTAGCAAGTTGGGTTTTCAACTAAGTGGGATGTTCGTAGTAAGTCGAGATTTGACCAGCTTGGACACTTGTAGCAAGTCTGATTACCAAGTTGGACTTTCATATTAGCAAAGTTGAGTCGATCGATACTCAAGGTAAAGTCGCCTTAGGAGACTACGCACATATATTCAGCTCTTTTCAGCTTTTGTCCATAGAAAACAACAATTTTGTATGGAGACGTGTACAAATCAGCATAAATTGAGGAGAAATGTGTTTTTATTATGCGAACGCTCTCTGCGTTCAGCACTATTCCGCTGCAATCAGGGATGGTTCGCGACTCCTTGTCGATAAGTTGTGGCTGGTATTTATTATTAAGTAATCATTATGCATCCAAGGATTAAAGAGTCCGCAACCGTCTTCGCAGCATATTCAACGCCGTACGGAGTAGACAGAAGCGTTTCAGTGGAGATAGCACGTTTTGACGGCTGTTCTCATTGTTACGATGCCGTACGCGGCTGATAGAAGCAGAGCTGTATAAGTGTGACCAAAACCGTTCAGCGAAACGCGATTGGAGCTGATTAAGTGTGCGTAGTCCCTGAGTCTCCCAGTGGCCGCGCTACAAGCTCCCCCCCGCAGGTGCACTGCCGGCACTGCGGGCGCATCTTCTGCGCGTCGTGCGTGTCGGCGTCGGTCCCGGCCGGGCCGCGCCGCCTGCCCGCGCGCGTGTGCTCCGTGTGCCGCACGCTGCTGCAGCCGCACGCCGCGCCCTACTTCAGCACCGACCCGCCGCGCTCGCCCGACTAGCGCGCACACACACACACACACACACGCGCAACACCCCCACTCACACACCACACGTGCAACACGGACGCAATTCTCAGCAATTGTCGAGATATGAGGTGTAAGGTTAGGTGCTAAACAAACGACAAACAAAACTATTACTGCAGTTAGCAAGAGCTGTCGCAATCACCTTAACTCAACAGAAAAACAATATGGCCATTGTAAGAAATTGCGTTCGTGATGTGAAATAGTTTAATTAACTATCTATTGACTCGCTTAAAAACCCTTCTCGACAAACCAATAAATGTTCTGATACTATTAAACTTAACCATTCCAAAGAAACTTTATTAATGAAGCACTCTGTATTAACGTGGCACCATTTTATTTCAAGACATGTTTTTTTGTAACTTATTTCTCTTAACATGAATCACATCTCTAAAATTATGCATATTATATGAAATTTATGTATTGATTATAACGGTCTCCCATACATTAACAATAATATTTCTGTTCCACCAAGAGATAAAATCTCAGATCATTAGAGCTTAACTATCCATCCACACACTTTCATGTCACAGCTACTTTGCACTTTATACTTAATACTAGTAAATGTATTAGTGTTCACTTGAATGATGATCGTCTCAAATAAAGTGTGAATCCTGTAATACTAGTAGAACAATTGTAACTAGTGTAGTAGTTATCTGGCCACGTCTTGTAGCAAAGAGACTAATTTTGCTAGTTTCTTATTTCTTCTTGATGACAATTTTGCTTGAAACCTGTCCAAATTCATTTCTAGGCTGTATCAAAAGTTTGTTTTCATTGTGCAACTGGTTAATGATTTTTCCAAAATAACTAGACATTGACAAAATATTGAACAAAATAAAGCCCAAAATTAGAACTTTGGTTTGACAAAGGGTTTCTTTGTTCTTTAGCAAAATTTTAAAGCAAATATGTAGTTTTAAAATTCATGGGCAGGTCCATAGCATGAGGCTCTTGTGTAGAAACAACTAATGTTAGTTAAGCTAAACTTACAAGATTCCCGCAATAGAAATACGGTTATTATTCTTACTTCAATGAACTAATTAAAATATAATGTATATAAGAGGTAGCGAAAGATAGATTCAGAAAACTAAATGTTAAAGGATTTGGTATGAAGGCTCAAGAGAATCTATAGAATGATAGAAAGGGAGCAAAGCTCATGGAAGAATCGACACTTGTTATTATAACAATTATGTTTTGGCTTGATAGCCAATACTGTGTAACTACTTAAATACTTCTAGTACATAATATTTATATAATTAAATATGTTGGAATGTACGGTGGACCCCATAAGTGATAACAACAAAAAAGGACCTTAATGCATTCATTTAAAGTTTGTTCTAGGTTAGTTGTCATACTTGTTGGGTCGACTATTCGGTGAAAAATAAAACGTGCGTACTTTGTCTGTAAAAAATGTGTACATTATGGTAATTAAGTTCTTTACTAAATGTAATTCAGAGTAAAAAAAATATATTCCCAAATCAAAATAAAGTTTATTTTTAAATTAATTAATTAACCAAATTACATGAAATAATAATTATTTTCTTAAAAAAACTATTTTTATTTCGACAGTCAACCGTGATTTAGGTCTTTTTGAAATGAGATTGGATTCTTGTTCAATTTTTGCAAAATTATATGTAATAAAAATATTACGTGGAAAAATAATGTTTACAGAAGCGCGTAATTTTATTACGATCCGGAAAAAAAACACGGAAACTAACGCCGGAATGAGTCGGTACGTAATGTGAGTGCTTCCGGAAATTAAATGGAGTCAGCATTGAGGCTGAGTTGTTAGGGGGTATTCAAACGTGCCGCGAAGTATCGCGAGGCAGCAGCGCTTCACCCGCGCTTTATAGCGACGTCTGAATGCGCCCTTATTGTGTTGGATACTGATGGCGACGGGCAAGTCAAGTGATAATTAAAACGCGTGCTATTTAGCACATATAAGTAAATTATGACATCTAGCGATAGTTTAGACTAAGAGTTGTAATATAAAGATTATTTTATTGTAAATAAAAGAGCTCCGTATTATTTGATGTTTCCTTTACTTCCAAAATTGTTTATACCTTATATGCAGATAGACATGGGCAGATGGGTAGGTAAATAAAACTCATAATTCCTATGTCAACTTAACACTTAATTTAATTACATTGAAATTTTCTGAACGACACAATGTAACATCAGTAATCAGTAAGGTAGGGAATGACATCTAAAACATTCAAGTATAAAAATATGTTTATATTAAAATCTATATAATTATAATGAAGGCGGCGCCGGGCGACCACACTAGTCGCTGTACTGCTCCAGGCTTAGCGTCATCACGTCACTCACGAGGCAATCCGCGGGCTGCGAACAAACACGAGAATGAACCTTATAGCTGTGCAGTAAAGACCGCGTGTGTTTAGTGTTTTAGAATTCTATTTCAAAAATCAACCCGCCGTCCTGATGCTTGCTTAATTGGGCTTCTAAAATTGATCAAAGAAATGTAAATAAAATTATATACTTTGGCAAAAAGGCGTCAACAAAGCTATGTACTAATATTCATTATTACACAACTCTGTAACAATTCGTGAGAGAAACACGTTAAAGAAAGGAGATCTTTGCCCATCAGTCGGCTAATAGCATACCTCTGAGCAGATCCCGACGAGCGCGTCGGCACAGCCGTAGAACTCCTCCTTGAGGGAGATGACGATGGTCTGCAGACTGCCCTTCTTGCTGCGGATGTAAGAGGCCACCTTGCCGATGTTGGTGTTGTCCAGGGCGGCGTCGATCTCGTCCAGCAGGAAGAACGGCGCCGGCTGGTAGCTGAGGAACGTTCACAGTTGGATTTACGAAATTAAAAATAACAATATATTTAGTGTAGTATTTTTGACTTTTTCTGAACAACAAAATTGATAATGTATTTTCTTGAAAGTAAGAAAAAAAATGAAGCAAGCATTAACGTGAAGTCAGAAATAGAAAAGAATCGTGTGACACCTATCCAACCATTACCCCAAAATTGATCAGGTTGGCCAAATAATGGGTAAAGATCAGCGCACGACACAGTAATGGAGTTAGTTTCACTGTGCGACTCTCAATCTGAATGATATAATTTATACTGGTAGCTGCGCAGTGTGTTACCTGTGTATGGCGAACAGTAGCGCGAGCGCGGCCACGGTCTTCTCCCCTCCGGACAGGTTGGACATGGGCTGGAAGCGCTTCCCGGGAGCCACGCAGTTGTAGTTGATGCCGTCCAGGTACGGCTCCTCGGGGTTCTCGGGGCCCAGGAACGCCTGCGCGGACTGGTTCATAGCCAAGGCCTGCACACAATATACACAATGAGATCAGGGATTCATACGCAATAACTTAAAGAAATACATAGGAAGTTTCCTTACTTTGTAGATAGCGTCTATTTCGTTTGCGACATGTTCGAAACACTCGATAAACTTATCGTGACGCTCTTTCTTCACCTAAAACATAAAATAATGATATTAAGAATTTATATGTAAGTAAAGAAAACTTATTATAGAGGCGTATATATTTATAGAGTATTAAACATACCTTTTCGAATGCTAGTTTAGCTTTGTGCGCTCGCTTCCTGGCGGCGACGAATGCCTCATTCGTAGCGTTTACTTTCTCACGAACTTCGTTTAGTTTTTGCATCGCCTGAAAAATTACATAATATTAAAAACTGATAAATACGAGTCGAAGTTGCCCAGCTATTAGATACACAGGCTGATGACAGACAGACCGTGGAGTCTTAGTAATGGGGTTCCGTTTTAACTTTTGGGTGACGAGCCCTTCTTTTTTTAATCCGGCTGCTTTGAGTTAAGCGGAAGGGGAGTGTCAGGCTTCTACTGACCAAAACCCACCCATGTTTCCTTCCTTTGGCCTTCGTGTACCGGGGTCACGGTTACAATTTCGGATAATCTCCCCGGCAGGCATCAGCCCTAATGAATACATTAATAACCTAAAAAAGCATTTAATAACAAAATCCACAACGTACCCTCATATTAGGCGCCTGTATCTTATCGACGGTGTTCTGCAGCGAGTTGATCGCTTTCTGCAGCTTGTCGGCCTTCCGTTTGATCTCGTCCGGCTCCTCCAGGTCCTTCAGGTTCTCCGATAACGACCGGTAGTCCACACGGATCCTACAGATTATACAAGCAAATTTATACAATTGTTTTCTTATTTTTAGGTATTATTTGCTCTTACTGTTTTCCGTTTAATTTCAAAATGTTTTTTTTTTCTATGATTACTCACAATTAAAAGATATTTTATTGACCACATTGAAAGACAGAAATAAGTGGGGTTAACTTTCAATTCTAGGCTAACAGTTGTAATTATTGCCATGAGTAATACTATGTAATATATACCTTTTCTCTTAGTACCGCCCTTAGTACCGCGGCGGCGTAACGTACCAAGCAGTTTACCATAAGAAGTTATCACTTCTAAAGTATGAATTACCTGGATTCCTTGCGGTACACTTGTGTGGTTGAGGGGTCAGACTCGGTGTCCGCTGTATCGTCCAGGTTGCCTTCTAGTAACGGGATGATTATGTCATCGATCTATGAGAACGAAAGAGCATTTTATATATTTTTATATTATCACAAATTAGTTGACGTGTGAGGTGTAAGTTATCTGAACGAAGGAGGTTTGCATTGGCCAATGATTGTTTATACTTATTTCGCTGCCGATGTTTAACAGTTTAGATGTCGACTTACCTTGCATTGTCGTAGTATATTGTGTCTGTCGCTCCGTTTGCTCTCGATACGAGATTCTATGTTGGAGATCTGTTTCTGCACCGACTGGATGTCCTTCTGAATACTGGTCAGGTCTTTGCGGGCCTGGGAATAAATAATTATTAGTACACATGTCTGGCACTATATTATGTATTATAGATGGATTTAATCTTTTCGTTAAGGTGTTGTTTTTTTAAACTACTTTCGCAGTAAGGAATTTAGTCCTCGTTTCGCGGCAGGATTCAAAAACATACAAATCGCAAGTACAGAGACACCCAGATTCAGGACAAGCATTGGTGGATCACACAAATGTTTGTCCAACACGGGGATAGTACTTGCGACATGACGTGCGTAGTGGGTTTGATGTTGTGACCTCAGCCACTCGGCAGTAGGAGTAGAGGGTATAAGGCTCCCTACCTTGTTGACGTCGTCGTCGGCGTGTTCCTGCTTGGCCCGGGCGCCGGCCCGCTCGGCCTTGAGCGTGTCGGCCCTGCGCAGGTCGGCGTCTATCTCCTGCCTCTGCTTGGCCTCTGCCTGACGCCCCCCCTCCAGCTCGTCCTCCGCGTCCTGCACGGCGCGCTCCCAGCGGGTCACGTTCTCTGCGCACGGACAGGACTAGCGTCACTCAAAATCAAAAGTTTTTATTTCAAATAGGAGGTTTTCTAGGCACTTTTAAAATGTCGGAGTAATGACTCTAGTTGCGCGGTTCCAGATTGTCATTGTTATGGAGAAGAGACGGCCAGACTTCAAAAATTACACTTTAAAAATAAATGATTACAGTTGAATCGTATAATGGTATCAGTAAACAAAAACAGTCACAGGATAATTTAGTTGGAGTATAGTTATATAGCGCGGCGGGCTCACTCTGCGTGTCGCGCGACCTCTCGAACTCCAGGTTGGAGGTGATCCTGTCGATGTGCGCGTCGAACTCCATGCGCCGCTTGGCGCGCTCCTGCTGCGCGCGCAGCTCGCGCTCCTCGTACTGCCTGCGGGCGGCCCCCCACGGGTGGCGTGAGCAAAGTATACTACCACTCTTACGAATAAGGACAGAAACTAATTTTGTCAACTCAAAACACTACTATTGATTATAAAGATATCGTATAAATTAAAAAAAATGTAAGAACCCACGTTTTTAGATGTCACTCCATTCAAATTTTATAATGATCGATCCAGTCATTTTTATAGTTGTAAATTGCATCGTCATCGGGTTTGAAACTACTCTAAAAATTTTAGCCTGCTAGCTTAATGGGAAATGCCTCAAAATTGAGTTGCAAAAACCCAATCAGAACGACAACAAGAAAAGTGAGTGTATAAAAACGTAAGAATAAGTCTGTTGCAATGTTTAGAGTCAATGTATCACACTGGTAGCGTTCCATTTTAGAAAAATATATAAATCTCACGGTATCGCGATAATACATTCATTTCATTTCATTCACAGTCATCTTGAAACATTACCGTATATTAGCGACCCCGATGTCCCTGCAGAAGCCGCGGAACACGACGTCCTCCACGTTGTTCATGTTCTCCTTCACCTCCTGGATCTTGGCGTCGCGCGCGCGGATCGTGCGCTCGATGTCCTCCACTTGCGGCTGTTTGTGTTACACACGGTACGATAACATAATAACTCAGAAATTACATAACAACTTATAGGAACGCTTGACAAAAAACATATCTGATCAATTATGTATAAGTTTACTTACTCCAAACAAGTCCATCTTCCTCTCGAGCTCAGCTAACTCCGCGTCCAGAGCCTTTATTTGCTTGAGCTGTAAAGTAGCACTTGATTGAGTAACATTTAAAACATTCACGTCGCGACAATATGCATGTGTGGTTTTGGCGTATCTCATGCAAAAAGTTTTAAGGATCCAAAAAAAATTAAACCACTAATATAAAGAAGTTTAACAAGAGACTAATTTCTCTTTTTGGCAAATCTAAAAGCTTTTCTAGAAAAAGTTGTTATCTTTACTATCAAGAATTTAGTATTTTAGGCTGGTTGTCAGACTTTCTAGCTTCTAACTACCCGTAACGTCTATCTAAGATGCACTCATAACAACCGGGACCCACAATATAACGTATTTACGAAACACGTGAGGAATAAGTGATAACCTATCCACGGACTGACCGTATCAAGCGTAGCTAGCTTATGCAGTAGCCTGTAGCCGTCTAGCCACGAGATCCTCAAAAAAAGTTGTTGACAGTGTGAAAACAACTGGAGTTTCTCACGTTGTACATTATATTGTGTAGGAGCTAAACTTTTCACTTATTTGTACAGTGAAAATATCTACAGTATAAGATGTATGTGTGTGTGTTACCGTGGTGTCCCTGTCGGTGATGGCGTACTTGAGTCGCGACTCCAGCCCCCGGATCTGCGAGTCCACGGTGGTCAGCTCCGACTCCTTGCGGGACTTCTTCATGGACTCGCGCAGCTCCTCCGTCAGTTTCTCCTGTTTATTGAAGTGAGGATGGTCAGAAATATTATCTACTAGCGGTAGCCTGCGTGGGATATCGCTGAGGAGCACAATCCTGTTTTTTTTAAGTCCATTAGGACCAACCCTATGTTACTTCTAATCCCTCCAAGAACATGACGTGTGCAAAGTTTTATGATGATCGATAAAGAGATAGAGAGAAATACTTACGAGTATATTCACACGTGTAACATTAGTAAGGATGAATGGTAAAAAATTACATAGAACTAATTAAAAAATATTTTTCAACCGAAATCATTTCTATCAAACTCAAAAGTTAAACATAAAAATAACTAAAACTCATCAACACAGTATTCCATATCTTAATTAATCTATCGCTGAAAGTGACTGTACATTACCTTCTTGGACTTGAGTTGCGACAGATGCTTCTCGTCCCAGCGCTTGGCCTTCCGCGCCAGGTCCAGCGAGCCGCCCGAGATGATGCCCGACTTCTGGTAGAACGTACCGTCCAGCGCCAGCGCCTGGTGACATCATACAGTTCATAAAATAACACATATGGATCGAAGTTAAACAAATTTAATGTCCCTTTTTACTTCTGATTGGATTATATTTTTGAATTTGATAGCGAGTTTTAGATATTACAATGTCAAGCAATTACTAGTAGGATTTACGATCATTTGTCATTTTGCATTTTGTTATGCTAATAAACCGGCTTTCGTATTGAGACTTTTTACGTTTTCGCGAACACTCCAATCACAGGCACAAACGCTAGCATTATGACCCATGGTGCAGTATCCTCACATCGTAGCGGCTGTTCTTGCTGCGGTCCAGGTCGTAGGCCACGCGCGAGGCGTCCTCGGGGGTCTCGCAGACGAGCGCGTTGTTGGTGACGAACAGGACCGCGCGGTGGATGGCGGCCGGCTCGAAGCGGAGCACGTCGAACAACAGCTTCACGTTCTTGGGCTCCTTTATGTCCCTGTTACAACGGTATTCGTTATATAAGGTTGATACGTTAGGATATTCATAAGGATTTTAGTATCGTGTATTGTCTAGTCATCATGGTTAAAGGGATACAGCCTTGAGACAGAAAGACGTACGGATAGAATGCGGTCCCTCAGTAATAACGTTCCGTTTTTACCTTTGAAATACGGAACAATATAAATTAAAATAAAATAAGGAAAGTTTAGCGTAACGACACTTATATGTGAAACTTTAGTATTTTTATCAAAGGTATTAAAAACTTAACTATTTTATTTTCATAGATTACCGATCACCATTAAATTAACAGTTTTTGCTTACCTCAATCGCTCCCTCAATGGTTTGGCTTGAATATAATCTAAAGGAAGGAAGGTTTCTGGTTCCAACATTCTCTCTTTTAAAACCTAAAACAAAATATAATGTATTTAGATTTAAACTTTTAGAAATGACGCGTTAGACAAAATTATATAAGAATCATTGAGCTGTTTCGGAGGAATTCAATTACGTATACCGTGAAATGGGAATTTTGTATATTAGATTTGTATTAATAAGATAAATAATATATATTCATGTTATATTACCTGTATACAGCGTCTCGCGGTCTTCTCCGTGTCGACGACGATGGCCTCCATGTACTTGCCGAGCACTTTAGTGATGGCCACGTTGTATCGCTTGTGAGTCGGTTGGCACATGTTAATCATGCGGTCGTACTGTATGCAGAGGGTAGAACATTAGTTTTTTTATAATTTGTTAAAGACATGTATTTTGGTATTTATTTAGATTTTGTATTAAGGAGGTTTGACAAACAGTCAAGTTACATGCACGACGATATCCAAATGTTTGTCTTATGAGGGGATCGAACCGAATTACGTCGTGTTTAATGGGTTTGGCATAGTAACCTTAATCACTCGGTTATTTGAGCAGTTAGATAATTGTATTGTTTGAAGAATTAATTTAGCTAGCATTGGTCTACTGGTGGATTGTGCAATATTGAGTTTTTGATAAGTAAAAAAATATCGAAATAGTTGAAAGACGTAGTCATACAAGATACCTAAGTGATGGAGGATATTAAACTGTATCGGTCTTAGAATTTACGTTAATTATGTAATGCTCGTGTAAAAAATCAAGCTTTAAGGGAGGGTATGTGAGTTAGTTAGATGCAGTGTGTAGGCATGTAAGTGTGCACTGACGACGCCGGGTATGTCCCGCTTGAAGCTCTCGACGATCTCCTGCTTCTTGCGTCGCCTGGCCTCCTCGTGCTTGTCGACGCGCGCGTCGCCCAGCGCGGCGGCCACGGCCTCCAGCTGCGCCTGCAGCTCCGCCGCGCGCCCGCGACACTCGCCCACGTCCGCCTGCGAGGGGGACAACAGTGTAATGCCACCTCCACACGTAGGCGGATGCGTCTGCAGATGTCGGCGGACGCATCCGCAGATGAATCTCTGCGAGCCGTCCACACGTATGTAGGTCGATCAGTCTGTGTTGGTTCTCGTCAGATGCAACACGTATGCACGCAAAATGGATATGGAGACCGTACCTGCTGCAGCTATTTACTTATTTAGGACCTACAGTAAACTCAACTCAATTTGTTAACTACCCACAGTTAAATAAAATGAATGATTCTTGTTCTTACAAAATGTTTATTTTTGTGATATTTATTATAAAATTCCACAGGAAATTTTCAGCTTGATACATCTCCAGGAATTTGAATGTATCCTAAGTTTTTATGCTCGCCATTCCGACGAGAAAGAAAGCCAACGCAAAAAAAATGGTTAATATCACGCGTGCACTCTCATTCGCTTCCCGATGAACACTGATGCGTCGCCAGACGTGTGGACAGACCACTCACTCGCGCCGGGCGCTCGCGCCAGATCCCTTTGATCTGTGCCACAAAAACCGACAAACGACGGATATGTGCGGGACGCGTCTGCCGACGTCAAATACCTACCACAGACGAGCAAATCACCCCCTCTACACGTCGGCGGACCGTCCGCCGATGCCATCTGCGGATGCATCCGCTTACGTGTGGAGGACACATAAGAAATAGGCCGCGCGGAGATATAAATGGATAATAACGAATTGGTATAAGAACAGTTCTGTTTACCGCTCGTGCAATGACACACGACATTCTATATAGGGTTCATTTAAATTTCATGAAATATTAGCTATCCCGGCGAACTACGTATCGCCAAATATAAATCTATTCAGCCGTTTTCGAATTTTAGCGAGACTAACTAACAGCAATTCATTTTTATATATAAAAAGACTAAGTACTTATGTCTTAAACATAACTACTAAAATGTAACTGACCTGTAATTCAGCACGCAGCCTCCTCTGTTCCTCGAGCGCCTGCTCCGAGCTCTTGATGTGCTCGTTCAGCTTGTCCACTCGCTTCATAGCCTCGTTTCTCTCGTGTCCCTGAAAATATATTATGCCTTAAATTTTATTGTAACTACGTGAAATGTGCCTTTTGAATATATAACTTTATAAACAAAAAAATATATACTGTAAAATACAAATAAAACAGTCTAATTACATAAAAAAGGGGATATTTTTTGATTAAATTGATAATGCCAATGAAAATAAGAGAGCGATTACTTTGGGACTCTAAAACGCGGTAAGCGACGGGTGTTATTGATTATGACATCAACTTTTGAAAAGCATCATGTATTATACCTTCTGCCTGTGCTTGTTCTCGAGCTCCCCCTTGCGGCGCAGCTCGTTGTCCAGGCGGTCCTGGTCCGCCTTCTGCTCGCGGTTCACGGAGTCCAGCTCCTGCAGGTAGCGCGCCGCCTGGCGGGACGCCTCCATCTTCAGCTCCTCGTACTCGCGGATCTAAAATAACAATTAATCATATATATAGGGAAATTTACTGACATCATTATTATTATTAGGAGTCGTCAGTTATACAGTTTTTTTTAGTATTAAAAAAACTACTCTTGCACTAAGGAATTTAATCCTTGTGTCGCGGGGGTTTTCACAAACATACAATTCACATCCAGAAATTCACCCAGCCAGCCATCCAGAACAAGCATTGTGCACGCAGCACAAAGTGGGTATGGCGTGATGACCTCAACCATTCAGCTATCGACCGTTAGTCATCATAAGCCAACCATTAGTATTTTCTTTACATGTCACAATGATATCGCATTGAGAACAACGCATCTAGTACGTGCCCGGCCCAGCAGTAGCACCAGCCCACCTGCGCCTCCTCCAGATGCACGTCGGCGCGGCCCGCGTGTGAGGCCCCGAGCGTGGTCTGCTCCCACTCCGCCTTCTGCTCCTCCACCTGGCGCAGCTCGTCCTCCAGCTTCTTGATGTCCGCCTGGTGAGCCTCGTGCGCCTTCCGAGCCTGTTCTAATGTCTTCATTGCACTCTCGAGCTTCTTCTGTGTGTGGGTCACTCGTTCTTTGGCTTTTATGAAGGTCGGACGCTTCTTGGAGATTTCTGCTTCCTGGTAAAAGGAAAGGTTGTCTTTGATAATTATAGATTATTCGTAAACAAGAATTTGGAATTAAATTAAAAAGTATGGTAACATGAAACGATTACGTGAGAATGTTTCAAAAGTAACACCTTATTTTGATAGATTTATCAACATAGAACGTATTATTATTAGTAATTATATAAACAAATATCCCACTCACCACTTCCCTGATCTCCTGCTCGATCTTCGCCAGCTCGCGCGCCGCAGTTCCCGCCTCCTTCTTCTTCTCCTTCAGGGCTTCCTCAGCCTTCTGGCGCTTCTTCTCCACTTTAGTGAGTTCAGATTGCTTGTGCTGCAGGTCTTCTTCATTGGACTGGATCTCTTTCTCATTGTGGTAGAGGTGGAACAGCTGGAGCTCGACTTTTTGTTCTTGCTGTAAGAGAACGGTAAATAAAACTTTTGAATGTCAGTTTGCCAGATATGGGTCTAACAGATAACTTTTATTCAGCAAGTTTCAGAAAACTATGTACAATTCAGATGAGTAGTGTCTTGTCGGAGTCGTTGGAAACCTCGTTATAAATTACGATGATTGTGAAGCATCCTGTCTGCAATGCATTGTAATGTTACATATTCAACATCTGGAGCTTGGTTAAGTTAAAGTTCTAACTCATTAAAAAACCTAATACTTTACGGCCCAGACTTAACCCATCTTCAAAGAAATATCTTATTTTCGACCAATTTCTTAATTTCTAAGACCACTCACCAGTTCCTCCTTAAGCCTTGTGTACTTCTCTGCCTCCTCCTTCTCGAACTTGGCCTCCTTCCTCTCGGCGGCCACCCCCTTCTTCTTCTGGTAAGAGAACTGCGCCTCCTCGTCCGCGCGGTTCACTTCCGCGCGACACGCCTCGTACTGCTCCTTCAGGACTCCCGACCTAAGTGTTAGGGAAAAGGTCTTTAGCAACATTTAAGAAAGGGCTTATTTATACTTTGCTACGTGGTGAGAAACACATTGATACAAAAATGAGTGGCTAGTAATTGTTGACATGTCTCCATTCCTTTGTTGATGGAAATCCCTTGCTATGCAGAAATATGTAGGTCTTTTGTATTCTTTTTTTATAGACGTGATGATAAAAAAAAAAAACATAAAATGAGAC
The DNA here is from genome assembly GCF_003590095.1 of Trichoplusia ni. NCBI lineage: Eukaryota > Metazoa > Arthropoda > Insecta > Lepidoptera > Noctuidae > Trichoplusia > Trichoplusia ni. Next base: position 2,790,017 of record NC_039493.1, read on the forward strand.
AACAAATAGTTGGCAAAGACAAATTGACTTCATGTACATACCCACTGATCTCCTCAAAGAGAGCAGTCCTTTCCTTGGGGTTCTTCATGGCGATGCTCTCCACGGCTCCCTGGAACACCAGGAAGTTCTTGGCCTTCACATTGATGCCCAGCTTTTCCAGCTCGCTCAGGTAGTGTGATGTTGATACAGACTGCAAGGGAAATGGTTGTTTGTGAGTTAAGACTGGTCTTTAACCTGCCAGTTATAAGTCAGAGGTGCAGGAATCATTGAAGGAATTTATTTTAGAAAGAGGTTCATGTGTGCATACTGTATCTTAGCATTATTTGTGGACAGTATCTATTCATTGTCATATGTGTAAAGCAGTAACTAAGTAGAAAATAACTTTAGCTGTAGTTGAGGTTGAAATTATTATTTTATTATTACACTAGCTTTTCGCCCGCGTCGAGGTCGGTTATATCGCGTTTCCAAGGGAACTCTTCAAAAGTCCGGGATAAAAACTATCCTATGTTCTATCTCTGTACCAAATTTCATTAAAATCAGTTCAGTGGTTTTGACGTGAAAGTGTAACAGACAGAGTTACTTTCGCATTTATAATATTAGTAGGGATTGCAGGTTGGTAAGTTTGTAACCAATAGTTATAAAACTACATATATTAAATTGATATTACTGGAGTTTTATTGCTCAAAAATGTAATTTTTAGTAATAAGAAATATTAAGTTTGTTTACCTGTCCATCAATCTTGTGTTCAGAAGACTGTCCTATGACTGACCTCTGGAACTGCTTCTCAGTGAGGTCTTCAAGCACAAATGTTGCTGTTACTGAAGCACTGGAATGTTAAATAATGCAACATTACAACAACTTAAGTATTACTGACACCCTTAAAAGTGCAGATATCTGCACTTTATAGGCCTGCTTGAAATGAAAAAAATAAATATTTATTGCTTTAGATAAAAAAAGGATGAAGTTTTTTTTTTTAATAATTGATTTAAATAAGATGAAGAGTAACCTCTCTCTGTACAGAGGCCTTGACCAATTATGTGACATAAAAAGTCAGGACAAAAAATCAATGCTTCCAAGACCCTAATAAATGTTCATGAAACTATTAAAACATGTTATTTTGATACTGTTAAATGCATAATAATTATTTAGTGCCAACTTATGCCAAATTTATTATAATCCAGAAATATTACCTTCTAGACACAGGTTTGTTGATGGATGCTCCGTGTATCAGATCACTGAGGCGCTTCACACGCAGCAAGGAAGTCTTCTCTCCCATCACAAAACTCACAGCATCCATGAAGTTTGACTTTCCTGTAAAAAATTCATCAAAATATTGTCTATCTTGCCTTTGAATACACTTATTCTTTAGCAAATGTGAGAAGTTGCAACAAGTAAACACATTCTCATGAAAAAGTTAGAAGGTAAAGTGTGACAAAGATAGCAAAAGTGATGTTTAAAGTACGCAATACATGTGTCGATGGTAATACTGTTACAATATTGAGGTGTACTCCAGAGATGATAAGCCAGAGAGATGCATTAGCCAGTCTTATAATTTGTTACTTGTTTATCATGGTGGAAATGATTCGAGAGTAACATCGAATAAAATGTTTATTTAAACATTTTATGGCCATTAAAGTAAGATTCCTATGATATATTAACATGTAAAGATCAAAATTACCTGAACCGTTGGGGCCTACCACCGCTGTAAACGATTTCAGAGGTCCTATGCGGTGGTGCCCCCGATAGGACTTGAAGTTTTCCATATCAATATACTTAAGAAATGCCGGCATTTTGGCTGCAGTCAAGTAGTTTTGCACCACCATTCGAAATAATTTAAGTCAATTCAAGTAAATAAAATAATAGCGCCAAACATCGTCACATCAACAAAGCTATCTGTCAAACAAGTAGTGTCAGGTCAGCCATTTTCGGTAAGTTAGGGTGCTGGTTACAGGTTAATTTTGAAAAACCGTAAAAATCTTACATTTTTAATCGAATTTAAAAATGTTTAACACTGTTTGCAAATCTATGATAAATCACAAATTAATTATGATTAAAACCAATTTTCACCAAAAACTTCTGAGCAAGTTAAAATTTTAATTCTACCTCAGGATTAAAATGTAACCTTCATCAAATTTTAAAGAACTGAAACGCAGCACCATAAACGTCAAATTAGTAGGTATTTATTTATTGACTTCCATCATTATCTCAATTAAAGTTCTATCGCTATGTATCGTAGTTTGTAATGGGCGAGTTGAGCTTTTAAATTGAATGACTGCAACGACTATGACTGGTGATCAAAGTCCTAATAGTATAATTGACCTAGCAGACCCTGAAGAAGCTGTACTTATGGATCCTATAGATCACGATCGCTGTCGATACCCGTATTGTATTGTTTGGACGCCTATTCCGGTACTAACGTGAGTAATTATTAACATGTTACCTTAGTAATAGTAGAAATTTACTCATACAGTTATTGAATTCCTCAAAATTACATATAAAATATAATGACGACAATCTATTTGTTGATCAAGGTCTTTAATTTTTCATACCTATTGAGAACCCTTTACTATGCTATGATTATAAAAGGTTGCTAGACATGGAAAGCTTTTCGCTAACTTTACCAAGTAAAAGTTAAGATCATGCATTTGGAGCGTTATTTTATTTCTTAAACTCAAAATTTAAATGAATATGACCCACCCACAACTTTATCTGTTACTTAATTGAAACAAATGAATGCTACATTGATGAAATAAAATAATTAATAAGACCACAAATATATTCAATTTGTTATTATTGTCATATTTACACAGCAACATTTTAACCATCTAAAATAATAAGGAAAATTGTTTTTCAGATGGATTTTCCCGTTCTTGGGTCACATGGGCATTTGTACATCATCTGGAATAATCAGAGACTTTGCTGGGCCATACTTTGTGTCTGAAGATTTGATGGCATTTGGGAACCCTACTAAGTACTGGCAGATGACTCCTAACAAAGCTACAAACGGACAAGCAGGCTGGGATGCTGCTGTGGCCGAGGCCTCAGAGATATATAAAAAAAGAATGGTAATTATAATTTCTTTTTTAAAAACCTTCTAATTAGATGCTATTCATTAACAACATTTTAAAACTTTCACATTTTAGAAAACAATATATATAATAAAGTATTTTCTGTTCACAGCACATTCTATTCTATGACAACTGTCACTCACATGTGGCAACAGCTCTGAACATTATGAACTATGGCGGCTGCAAGAACTGGAATATGGTGAAGCTGGCCTTCTACATGATACCATACTCCAGATATGTCAGGTAATTATAAAAATAAAGACAATACAGAAAATAGCAAACCCCAAAAGGACATGATGTAATAAGGAAGATTTTATGAACAATACTAATAAACAATAAATCAATTCTAAACAGAGATTTTCCTGCTTTTGTTATCCAATTATTTGTAATTAAGCAAATTACTTATGCCATAATTCTATTCTTTATTTTCAGTGTTGGTGCTTTCCTGAAAACATGGGTACCCTTTTTCATAATAGTTATATTCATAATTAGCTTGGCAGCCATCATTTAGATGGAGATGTTGGAGCGTGGGCATCAGATGAGAAAGTCTATTGTTTGTTGATACTCTCTTCAAGACTATGAGTGATGAAATGTTTGGTGCTGACTGTCTGGTGATGTTAGAGATATGAGACTATTGTGTTGATATGCTATTGTATTATTTAAATGAAAATCATTATTGGACATAGCCTATTTGCATTACTTGTGTTGCACACCTTTGTGTGAATGAAGCAACCATTCCGGTTGGTATATTTGATAATACTGATTTCAACATGTTTTTGTTAAGACTGTCTTGGTGTTGCCAATACCATGTGCGGCTTGGCGTCCTCGCGGCGTCGCCAAATGCGAAATACTAACAGACACAACTTCTGAATGAGATCTAATGTTATTTTGAAACTATTCAAATGTGTCGCATAAATATATTTAATATAGTTATTACAAAGCACCTGTGGTACATTATTCAAAAATAACTTTTAACTTTTATTTACAATTTATTTATCTGCCAAATCTGTGTAACAATAGTTTATTACTTAAGTTATTTCTATCACAATTATGGTTTATTTTTTTAGATTTAAATATACTGTGTTTTTGTCTGAGAGGTACTCATTGCTAGAAATCTGTTGATCTCTGGAACAGGGAGAGCTCAGCAACTGTCTTTTTCCATACAAGTTATTTGAGTGATTAAAACAAAATATATTATGTTTGGATTTTATAATTTTATTTACATCAATATTCAATCATACATATCATCTTATAGAATATAGTTTATAATATTTGAATAAGTAAATTAGATTACTCTTAATAAGAAAATGTTGCATATATTCGAATTTAAATTACCTAATTCACAATATCGATTTCATCATTTCACTTTGTCAAATAGAGGCTGAGATAAATAAGAAATTATATGTTGGATGATGCACTTGTAGTGAACTCTCATAAAGGTATTATTTTAAACTAACTCATTAAAAGGATAGTTAATTAATTCCAGACTTGATGCAACTATGTTTCAATCTAACCAATCAAGAGACGAGGTTACATTCCTCTAGATAGTATTATATACAGTAGTTTTTGTAATGAGTTTTATAATTAGATTATGAAAATAGTTCAAATTGATTGTCTTCACTAAATATATCCAACTATATTCCTTAATTAATATTATAGGACCTTCTACCGCATGTAATTAATGCAATTAAATATTACAACTATTTTACAGCTTTTTAATGTTGTTTTACCATTCCTTTAGTAATGTGCATTTTTTATGGCTTTTAAACAACAGTTTATGGTAGATTTTAATTGCAAAATACAACAGATCTATTGCATAAGATTTAGCATTCATATTCAATTTCTATCTTTTTATCCCATCTTGACATTGATATAGCTGCATTAAAAACATATTCAATAATGATGGATCTCTTGCTTTACATAGCACTATCTCCACCAGAATGTATGGCACACCAGCACATGCTCTGAGGGCAAAACCACCTGTTCCTTATTTCTTAACATCTTCATCTCTTCTTCATATGAAGTTCAAATTAGGTTTGATCAATAATTTATTTTCTACTTCCAAATACATATCACATAGTTTCAATTGTTATACGTATTCAAGCGTAATCAGACAGGCCCCACTTATGTTACAGTTTAATAGATCAGATTCAGTACTCCTTCAAAACACTCCGTTCCACAGAGAAGTCGTAATCATAACTGCTCACGTTTACTTTGTTCGTTAGGAATGCGAGTAGGTCTGCCATTTCTGTAGCGAAACTATCTTTATTATTTGCCAGTTGTAGAGTTTTCGACATGGTGAACGGAACTCCTTGTAGGTAGTGAAAGGTCTGGTCGACTGCCGCGGCTCTGGGGACCGGCGCGGGAGGTGCTGGCCTCTGCGGGTACGGCAGTGCCACCCCGCTCACATTGGGGTACAGGCTGTTTCGTGGTGAATTGGGATCGACAACAACGAAATCGTCTTCAGGCTTAGGCCCAGGGATAGGTGGAGTCTCATCCTCCACCGGCGATGATCTCCGTTTGCCAAATATTGATGAGAACATAATTATGGAGTCAGCACTGTGTCACAGCTTAAACTTTTGATTTTGATGTATTAACTACGATTAAATTTTTGTTTAAGTATGAGTCAACCTGTCAATTTCGTTTGCATTTATTATAGATGCTATCATCTGTCATTAACTTACCTAACTGTCAATGTCAAAATTATAAGTTGACGTCCAACAGTGTAGGTCAGAGAATAATTCGAATTGCGGCGTGTTTCAATAAACGTGGTTTTGCGAATTGCGAATTTAAAAGTATCTCTAGATATTTCTACTCATGTATATAAAAATTACCGAGACTTAATTCTAGGTCTGGGATAAAAAGGCAGTCAATGTTTTTTATATTAAACAAAAAGTTTGTCTATTAAATGTACGTGTGTTCACGTGTTTTTGAAGCTCTATTTTGAACATTTTGGCTGTAAATTAAGCGTTACGGTAGTTTATAGTAATATCACAAATAATGCACAACACCGGTATCACTACTCGTACAATACCGGTTTTTGTTGAATAAGTTCTCTTCTCTTTAAAACGAATCATCCTATTGGTTTTATTATGCTAAGTTTCCTAATAAGAATCTTATTGGCCAATATTAAGTAAGGAAAATTGTGTTGTTGTCACACATGGAAAAAAGGAACAGACCAGTCATTCGACGTACGTAAGAATTACGTCAAAATCTGGTCAAAACATAGAATTTTGGCTTGTTTTGAAGGAATATTATGTGAATATACAGAGTTCGATATGAATTTGTCATTAAAATGTTGTTATTTGTGTCGACTCCGATATTAACGTGATACAAAGTATCATGTAAAACTTTAACAAACTGTGTTCGATGGACATTTACAAAACTGAGTGTTTGGATTCCTAGCTGGTTTAAGCAAGGTACTGATAGTTTGTGATGTGTGCTTGTTTTTCACCTATAAGCCTCATATTAAGTTATTTTAATAGCGCGAAGGTCATTTTTTAATAATATGTTTTGAGTGTCGTTGACATGAGCTACAGTATTTATATTATTGTACAACTTCTTTGAGGCTGCTGTTATAAATAATATTTGACTTTAAAAGTTGCTTTGAACTTGTAGATTTAGTAACAAACAGGACCTTACAACTTAGTATGTATAGATTGTACTTTAATTAAATAATTACACTGTTTGTACTAATTTGTTTTGGTATATATGCAGTGTTATGTATATTGTATGCCAAGTAAATGAGTAAAGTAAAGGTATCTTTTAGAAATCATTTGCCAGGGGACAAAGTACTCATTTTAATATGTGCCTGTCATCTTTCTATTAAAAAGAAATGATTACTGATAAGTTTGTATTGCAGGTTTTAAACAAAAGTAATCAGAAAGTCATAGTTACAGCATAGCTAGCCCATCTTGCCCAACCTTTATAATTTCATTATTATTATTGTGTTTTTGCCAAATTATTTTCTCAAGCAATTATTAACCAATATAAGTGGTTGATGTATGTTCTAAAAGGGATGTGGTAATTAGAAATTAGTTGATGTGTGTTTATAATTGACAAACCAGAGTTGCAAGTGGGAATAATTTTTCCTGTTTTGTCCACCAAATTGCATGTTTTTTCAAATTTTAATGTGTTTTAGTCTATGGTCCCTGTTCCACCTGCTCTTAGATTAGCTCTTTTTAGCACACTTTTTCTAGTTTTGTATAAACAACGCATTTGTGTGTTCGCAAATATCCATAAAAGGATTTGTTGTTTTTATTATTATAGTTGATATTTGACGGTGACTGATGCCCATAGTCTTTCATTTCTTGTTGTTAATCTCAATATGTTTCAGTCAGTATTTTATATAGTTTAAGTTTTGTAATAAAAAATATAAAAAAAATCATAGATTTTAAGGAAATAATTAATGATACAATTAATTTAAAAAGAACATCATTGATTATTATATATATTTAGATTATATATATATTCTTTTTTTGGCTGCTTAGAATTAATTGAATAGCCAGTGTCTTATTTTCTAATGTTTCATTTTCTTGCAGGAAACAGAGATATGGCTGACGATCCTGGCCGCTCTTCATCTAATTCAGGTATGTGCTGTGAAAATGTTAATGTGCAGAACTAGAAACTGAAACAAGAAACTAATTACTATTTTTTATAAGAAAAGTTTGTGTATCGAAGAAGTTACAGGGACATGCATAGTATGTATACATTGCATACTAAACAACCATCTTAATTATTTTGTGTCCAAGAGCACACCGTCGTATCTTAAAGTAATTTTACGAGTATGCCGCTGTCGCATTACACAGCGGATAACTGCATCGCTTTTCTGCAGCCAAAATAATAATAATATAATATAATATAATATATCCTGAGACAACTCACACACGGTTATCTGATCCCAAGCTAAGCAGAGCTTGTGTTATGGTAACCAGACAACTGATAAACTTACTTATATATTTCTAAATACATACATATTATAGATAAATTACACCCAGACACCAGAACAAATGATCATGCTCATCACACAAACCTTTGTCCTGGGCGGGAATCGAACCCACGACCTCCGGTATAGCAGTCAGGGTCGCTAACCACTAGACCAACAGGCCCGTCGAATATGTATACTTTAAGGCGTAGCCGTAGCCTTAGGCCCACAAAATTATCTCTCTAGCTTCTTTAATATATTCTAAATAAACTTTATTTAGAATGTGCTCAAGAAGTTTACGCCAAGCTTTTCTTTTATTCCCATTAAATTTCAATATTCTTGGTGTCTGATACGATTTGCGAAGTGATTTAACTTGAGGGAGAGATGGCGGTTCGCGCCTGTCAAGCGGCCGCGGTACCGCGCCACGCCCTCCGCGCGCTGTAGGTACGACGCTCTTTCTAACTATACGGTATACATATAATCTGTGTATGGTTGGACATCAATTCAGATTTAATAAATATCGATTTGATAATCAAAAATCTTCCTTTCCTACAAAATTGACATCAAGTGATTAGCGTTTTTAAGGGAGGACATATTTATTTTTCTGCTTAGACTATAGCCAAATTTAAATTCAAGATGAATTTATTCAAAATAGGCTCTCAAGTAACACTTCTTGAACTTAAAATATATCTACAAGCAGCACTCCATATGATCCGCCCTTCAACGTTTTCCAAGTGCTCTACCGCGGAGAAGAAACTTCGAAGGCTTTGGAAGTTCTTGTTTATTTTCATACAAAAGTGGTATTGAAAATACGATATGAGTTTGTTTAAAGAGGTTTACTTGATAGAATATTATTTTTTCTATCGATAATTATCGGAACCGGAAAGCATATCTGCTAAATTTTATTTTCAACCAAAAAAGTTTAAGATAAAAAAATGTTATAAACGATATTATTTTGAAGATTCACAGTTAATTATAAAAGGTGAGGTAATGGAAGATGTTTAATCAATGGATAGTATGGTTACCAAAGTCTAAGGCTTATTATTATTACCAAATATTATTAACTGGCTTGTGGCCGCTGCTTCGCTCGAGTATTCTACGTATTATAAATACCATGAGTACTATATTATCAAAAGCAAACATTCAAGTGAGCGACGCTGAAGAAACAAAAAATAACCTAAAAATGGTTGTAGTGAGCCAGCCTTAAAGTATGGACATTCTGCCGCGAACTTTTTCGCAGACCTTTTTAAGGTGACCTATCTAGGTGCCAAGCAAAGTTCACAAAAAGCACGTATTTTATTGCAGTGAGTGTTATCCGTCAGTGCATTGTTTCACTATCTACTATGTTATACCTACATAAAAACCTTGCTAAAAACTACATAAGAATCTGTTGCGTACTTTTAAAGTAGTAAACAAATAAGGGACAGACAGAACGGGAGCGACTTCGTTTTATAATATGTACTGATTTTGCTACATCATGATGTTTTTTTTTATGTAACATTCATAATGTTTATCTTTAAGGCTTATTAAAAGGTATTTTATAAGGTGTGTCATCGTTACTGGAGATAGTAACTAGTTGATACTAGAATCATTTTTGCACACGAGGCCTTGGTAATGATGACCAGACCCAATCCATATCTCTTTAATATATGTAGGAGAACAAAAACATATTACTCATATCAAAAGAATTACGTATTAAACATGTACGGTAAAGCTTTACCTATTTCCTTAGAGTGACACGCCCTCGTTTCTTCACAAGCGCGTAATTGAGTAATAATTATTATCATTGCCATATAAAAGTGATTTAATATCATTATGTAGAGTTCATCCCAGAACTGGTGGAAAAACATGTTTCTGATCCTTTCGCAGATAAATACTTTTTTTTAAAGTAAGTGAGTATTGAGTACCTGGCTATAAAAACTGTCATTTGTCATTGATCGTGGCCAAAAATTTTATAATTGCGTGGTAAAAAATTTCAAACGCTTAGAAATTATTTTCATCATCATACAACCCTCTAGCTAGGCCTTTTAAATTCCTGCACTTATTACCAAATATTTCCGTGTTGGAAAATTTTCGAGGCGCGTAGTACAACCGGCCGGGGGCTCGTCACACACACCCATCTGTCGCGATCGATGCGCCCAAGGCCACGGGCGGCCTATCGATTTTATATAAATAGAAGCAGCCCCTCGCAACCCTCGCCCCGTATGCGCTCGTCAGCGCGCCCGGGAACCGGGAACACAAGTTCGACGCCCGACCTTGCGTTCCACGTGTATGCTCCCATCACCACCGTTGCAGGTTACCCTCATGTTTACCCTACCTTTCATTTGCTCGATTACACTTCATCATTGTTCCAATCAGTGTAACAATTTTAAATGCCAACCTGCGCTAGTAAATCTGTTTAACAGTATACAATAAGTACTAGTATTTCATCTAATTCTCACGCTAATACGTAGACAACAACAGCGTACAACTCGTAAGGAGCACTCATCTTCAACATTATTTATTTACGTTCTTGGAAAGAAATACATCATTATTTAATAAAGATATTATTATAGTAGCCTGGTTGTCGGTTGCCGGCTGGCGGGTGAACTCGGTTGCCGGTTGCTAGGGCGCGGCTCCCGAGGTTTCCATCCGAGGAGACCGCTTATGAAAGTCCTCTTCATGTCGACTCTCGAAGTCATTTATTATGAGACTCAATTTATATTGTGTTACTCACAGATTAACCTCTCGTATGTTTTGTACGTTATAAGGTCGTCAAAAAGGTTAGGCATCTAAGTCCTATGGTATTATAGATGAAAGCCTATTACATATAGTATAAGTGTTTGTTTAACAACACAAAATGCCTACTTTTTGTTTTTTCATGTACAGGAGAAATTATGATGAATCATGAAAGCTCTATTAAGCTCAGTCAGCTTACAGTCCGGCAAAATATATAACGAACAATCACTTAATAAACAACAAAACGTTAAGCCTTTCCTACACAACTTATCCGTAGTTGCCAAAACTATGATTGTATACCCAAAGAACTGCTATTCAATCTCATATTTTCCTTGTACCCGCTTGTACATTGGTCCATCATTCAAGACTAAAGGCATCTTATATTGGAAAATTGCGTTGCCTTGTTTATGTTAGACTTAACAAATATCAAAAATATACTGTTACCTTGTTAATTATGTGCTCATTATTCCTATTCCGCCCGGGTCTGACACAGCTAATCTGTACCAAGTCGGTTACCATGTACTCTTATATCTATGGATTAAGGATTGAGTTTATGATAAGAACACATTTATTGTACAATCTTTATTTAAGAGCGTGACACAATGTAGGAACAAAACTTAATAACATATAATAAATGCTGACATAATTCGAATGTCTTAACAGTACGATTATAGTCCGCCGTACCTTGATACCAGCCAGCTTTGATAAGATTTTGGCGTGTGCAGATACTGCGTGAATACATACCCCCCTACGATATCATAATATCGTAAATTAAGCGTATTTCACCTACGTCAGCACTTTGATAGACTATTGGAAAATTTTGTAAATATTTTTTGTAATCGCTGTTTATCCACATGATTGTTTGCTTTTCCGTCGTATTCGTTCGATTATGTAAAATAAAGACAATAGTCAGCAGAATTGCATTGATAACTAAAAATCGGATTTCCATATGCTTCTTGTTAATATTTTAAGATTTTGCTTGATGACAACATAATGATATAAAAAAGCTCTTGTACATGAAACGATCATAATATAATAAACAATGATTTTGCATAAGATGAGATAGTTTTATTAGCAACCTTTGCACTTTCGTGATATTTGACAATAAAGTGTGACACACTTGATCCTATCCTAACATCGTATGAGTACGAAATCATACGATGTTAGGATACTTTGTCATACTAGAGTCAATGATACTTGTATGATTCATTCATTATGTATAGGAAATTCATTTTTATGCCAACTGCTAGTGTCAGATGACTACCTATGTGTTAAAGTATTACCGTAATTCAGAAATACACTACAATAATACTGAGACTAGCCTGTAACTGTCTCTGTCACTGCTGCGCACAATCCTTTCTCCATATAAGAAAAGTTACAGCATTTGACTAAAGCTTATTTCAAAAATTCGTAGTCACTTTTCATCATCACATCCAAATGTTAAAATATTTTTCGCTGAGAATATTCTAATCTTCAAACGCGATATTTTATCTCCGGTTTCGTTAGCAAATCCCTGAAACAATCAATCAAGATAATGTGCCTCGAGTAACCGATATCGCTGGCTGCTAATTAGACAAAACAATTAGCTATGAGTCTACTATAGTATGATTGATAAAATCTGACAAATACTATTAAATCGGGTACTGACTTGCATTTTCGATACCAGCAGAACAAAGTCCAGCAGTTTATTATGCTTACCTTGTGTAATGATGACGCATGTTTTGTAATAATTTCCTATTTATAAAAATGAATTCATTATTAATTAAGTCATCGTTATGAGGTCTTTTAAGAATACATTTTATCGTAAGACAATACCAATATTCTACCATAATTGATACTTCGGAACATAAACATTAACACAAATAGATGTCACGCGTCGAAGGGCGCATAATACCATCGGGATTTTCCGCTCGGCGGCGTGCTATTATGTAAATCGGACTACGAAGTTTCTCGTAACGATCCACAAAAACGCTACGAAAGTGTTTCGATAATCACTGTCGAATTATTGTAAATCTATTCGAGAAAAACATTATTGTATAATTTGAATTATCAAATTAGGACTTTCAAGTCAATTGGTACTTAATGTGCTACGACGATCAGTTTAGATAGTAGTCTCCCAGTTATCGTAGAGTGAAGATTCTCGTAGCACTCGTAGCGCCTGACTGTTAGGTTTATGTCGCTTACCCTATACATTATACGATTGTAGGTATGTAAATCTTGTGCTTCTGTGTTTTGCTGAGTAAACTTAATACGTATACAATAAAATTCCATGCAGCTAGATTATTTGAAAATAATAATAAAGATGTTGTCAAAATGATATCTACTAACATTTTGCACCATAAAGAAATATTTTCTTAATGTGATAACGAAAAATAAAATCTCTTAAACGTACACACGTTTACTATAATAATTTAACGTACGATAAGTACTAAGTACTCTTGAGTTTCCTCGTTAATTTCGTGAAAACATAGTAAACGTTAGAAATTACGTTAACGTATTGTTTGAGTGGGTATTGAAGTGGTTCGTAGTACATGTAAGACCGTCTCGTTGCTGTGCTAGTGTCTGGCACACTGCTACATGGAAATCTCTTGCTACGCTTGCAATAGTACGTCTGCGTAGGCGAGTACGTTTGAATACAATCGCTGCCTACGCATTTTAAGTATGGAAATTTAAATTAATTTCTTGAGTATTATTATTTACTAGCTGTTGCCTGCGACTTCGTCCCCGTGGGTAGAAGATTTAAGTTATGATTTATACCTGCCCTGTTTTTTTTCACATTTTCCATTGTATCTTTGCTCCTATTAGTCGCAGCGTGATGATTTATAGCCTAAAGCCTTCCTCGATGAATGGTCTATTCAACACAAAAAGAATTTTTCAATTTGGACCAGTAGTTTCTGAGATTAGCGCGTTCAAACAAACAATCAAACAAACAAACTCTTCAACTTTATATATTAGTATAGAAGTATAGATTTAAGAACACACTTCCAATTAAGTTTGTTGTTTGTGTAATTGTGATACATTTGAGAGGATAGGATATTTACGTATCTTAGAAAAAAGTTTCTAACTGAAACGCTGAAAGCTGTCCAGGTACTGGACGTGTACGTCGAAAAGACTTAAAGACTTATTATATACTATACTATACTATATATTTGGGATTTATGTGCGATCTGGTAGGTTAGGTATATTTTACTTTGTATTGCTCTGGAAGGTTCCAGTGGCGTCATCTATGGACTCGTAAAGGGAACTAAAGGTACTATGCTCTTGTTAGCAGCACCCTGGCCGCCTGCCAGCCTGCAGGCTGAGTTCTCCGTCTTAACTCACCCAAAAACATAATTATTCAATTTTTATTTAAATACAATAGAGCTCTATTAACGAAGTTTTTTGAAATACAAACCTTATAATTGATCGTTTTATGTTCAAATTATTTTATCGTAAGTACTTATAGCGGTCGCTAAGTCTTTGTATCGCCCTTAGAAAGCCATTCCCCATAAACTCTTCAAAACAAATCTGTTTTAAAAGAACAAATGATGATCCATCCCTTGTTGTGACTGCGGTTGTTTGGTTACCAAGGTCAAGGGCACATTTGGGCAGGGGCGGGGCGGGGGGCGCGGGCACAGGGGGGGTGTGTTGCGATGGGCGTGGCTGGAGCTTGGGCTAAAAATAGACACAGCAACGTTTGTCAACACACGCCTACGCAGCGTGGCTCCGGCCGAGGGGGGCTAGCGGGGCCCGAGGGGACGCGGGGGCGGGGGCGGGGAGCCGGGTGCGTAGGGTGGGACCCCGCGTTTTTCTCGGAACTTTGAAGGTGTATTTTGCTAATACGTTCCCTGGAAGGCTGAGTGTTTTAGTAGATGATGGATGGCTGTTATAACGTCGTGTCCTGGGGTAATGCGAGCTATTATTTAAATGTTACGAAATGGAACAAAATATACTCGGTGTGGAGTCAATGCAACGTGTGACATAATGCTTGAAGTACACAAACTGAATAAATGTGAAAGCTTTACTTGCGTAGAGAGCTTTTAAACCTCTTCAATCGTACATAGGTATAAGGCATTTGAAAAATATATGAATTTTCTTTTCGAACTTCTTCAATTCCGGTTGCGAACTCATGGGATGGGCATCATGGGACCTAAACATGGTGAGGTTTCTAAACACAAATGTAGATTCACTTAAAGGTCGTTTTATAATAAAAATGTTTAAACTTGAAAAACTTCATAAGCGTGTCCAAGCTATCGGAAAGGGTGTCGGGTAATAAATAAGAAGATCCAGACGAGTATCGTGCCTTAGAATTGAGTGTTGTATCACATATTTATAGGCGCCAATTCCTGCGGAATCGTTGCGATTGACCTATAAATATTATTAGACAAAATATACGAACGTACTAGATCTGTAGATGTAGTACTTCATTTGTGCCCTGTGGAGATGGACCGTAGCTGTTGTAGAAGGGAGATGCAGCTACACAGTACAGGTCTCCGTCTCGCTTTGGCAGTTGGGAACAATAGTGTCGTCCCTTATTACAATAGACTTAATACGTTGGTCTATGGAAAATTGTCGCCAGCGTTTGATAGATAGTAGAATGATTTTAAATTATGTTTTGTTTTTACTGTATATTATGTGAGTCTAATAGGATCAGGCCAATGACTTAATAAAGTCTAGTTTAATTATTACCAGCAAGCTACGAGTAAGTACACCGTTGTGCTTGTTTAAAATGTGATCTGTCTGCTGTTCACAGCGACTGCGCAGTTATTTCTGAAAATCATTTTGACATAAAACCTTATTTTCGTTTACTCGTGTTTTCTGAGAATATTCAGTTCGCGGAATGTCGCTTTCCTGAAATCATAATTTTGTTGAACATCGCTTTTCTTCGTTATTTTATTATCCCTTTATATGTAGTTAACTATTAAATAAAAACCTTAATCTTTTATTTATTACTTGGAATTGTATGATGTCAAATAAATGTAACAACATTACTACTAGAGATTATTTTTACGTAAAAATTACACCACGAAGACTTTTGTGTAATATTTGATTCAATTTCTCCATTTCCAATACTATCTTATTAACCTATCATTTATCAAATTTCATCAATAAGGCTTTAAACCGATGGTTTTCGTAACCTGTGGCATTTCTATTCTTCTATGCGTAATTCTGTAGTAGCCGTACAAGTAATTTGTCGTACGACTCTCACGCGTCGTGATCGTTGCGTCAAGAGATTTGGACGCGTAATACTCGCGTTGATTAATTTCGTTGCTAACAACTACATAAGATGCACGTCACACAAATTCTTATATTGAAACATTACTAATTGGTGTGACAACATTTTCTCTTCCATGTAAACTAAAGACGTGCGACTTGAGTTTTATTTTATCAGATTTTATTGTAATATGAAAATGAAAAATTCAATGCTATTCGAAGCAAAATTTTGTTTTTATACCTCAAAATAATCAAGGCAGGTTACGGAAACACAATTAGGATAAACTCGCTATACCAAATGTTGATAAGGAAATCTTCTTCTCGAACAGAAACATGTGAAGATTTGTCATTCCGTAACTCGCAACGCATGTCCATTTTGGAGTGTTATGATGGAAACTCCTTCATTAAACAAAATCTCAGTTATTGTTACTACCGAAACACCGTATGATGTCCAGTGATACTCGTGAAGCTGATAAACTGCGCCTAAAATATAATGAACGCTGAACAACGAACGCAACCGGTTTGAGTTGCGTCCCTCAAATATATACGAGTAGACATGACATATCGTCACAGGGACTGCGCAGTTGATTGATGTGAATACATAATAACTAAATCATTTGACTGATTTAAGCTTGTGTTGGAGGAATTTAGAATTAAATTAAATGTTATTGGTTAAGTACACACGGACAGAAAAGTACGCGGCACGATATGTTTATGTGGTCGCAATAATAGGTTGTATTTATTAGTAAAATAGTTTATCAAAAAGTATTTTCCAAAAGTGTGCTTGTTTTATTTCCGTTACGTAGGCTTCCAGAACCATAACGAAACGACTAGTTAATTAAAAATAAAACAAATAGTGTCGTAACGACGAATTGCTCAACGCTTCCCCGAACTACAATATTTCCCCAAATTAGTTGCAAAGTGTGCGTGGGACGCCTGTGTCGCACACAATATTCATTTAAAACCACTGAAGCCTGAAAACCGGACTTTAAATAACTAGATTCGTTACCAAACAGAAAGGCTGTACAAAATAAGCCTCGTGTGCGGTAATAGCAGTGAACAATGAAATTACAGGACACTGATTACCACAAATATAGCGAACGAATGAAAGTTAGCGTGGCGCACGTAACTGATTGCCACTGCGATTGTGCTCCAAATGTGCTCACCCCCTTTTGTGGAACTAAATATAGGTTCGGAGATCTATTTATTCGCAGTTGGAGCTTTTGTAATTTTGCCACGTTGTGTTGACTTGTACGAACCAATTTAGATACGGTGATTGATTGGTTTCCAAGGATTGTTTTAAGAATTTTGCATGAATAAGGGATACTGATCTAAAGACTCCATCTTACGGCCATGAAAGCTTTCATTGTTTATCGATATAGTTGATGACATTCCTGTGTTTGAACATAAATTGAATATACTTAAAACTTGTTATGCTAATAGATCTATCAAAGAAAGAACTAGTATCATGTGGGAATACTGTAACTTACATTGAAAACAATACAAGTCACTGGCTAAGCATAGTCTTCCAGAAAGCAGACTTCCAAGTGTTTAACTCACTCCCATGTGATCTCAGAGGCGCATTTATTCGCAGTTTCCTGAAACCCATTTAGCGGTTATTTGGCCGCGTTTAACATAATAATTCGTGAGACACACGTTTTATCGTATGTGTGTTTATTCAAACCGGACGCCATAACTCATTCCGGATTGGCAATGCGACATGCAGTTATTCTACATACGATTACATCGGCTATTGTAAGAAATGTTTACCTCGCGCCGCGACAGCTGTTGGGAGGAATCCGAGCTAATCAGGCTCGCCTTTAATGTATAACATTAATATCCAGATAATTTCTCGCTTTAACCTCGCTCTGTTAAAAATCGGTTGAACTTTGTTGTATATGTAAGATCATAATCTGAAAAAAAAATCTAAAATCTTTACAACTAAGTGAAGAACTGTTTTTTAAGCCGTCTCCGTGTCATGTCTCACGTACACAAATAAACCTAAAAAGCGTTTGTGTTATCTTTGCATTTGACTAGTTAGGATAAACTTGTCAAACTAGTGCTAATGTACTCAAGGAAAAGTAAACAAATTTATATATACTACCGATTCTACGTAAAGCAATATAAAAATCTTCAGAGAGCGCGGAATATAAAAGTTAATTTCAAGCATCTTATGCAATTTCATATTGAAATCCAATAAATTCTTAGAACGGTATTCGTACATTTTATAGTACCCATTTTCAATCTGGATGTTGCCGGGTGGTGCCCCCCCCCACCCCTCTCACTCCGGGACGCCTCCTGCCGGGAGGAGGATAAGCGGCACAGGGACTGTAGCAACTGGACGGACACCGACAACCCGTTTACTGATTACGTTATAAACTTTAGCTCATCTTGACGATCAAGAATATAATGTTCGTTAGGGGAGATTTGTCTTCGTATTGATTATGTGGCGAAATTCATTAGTTTTATCTTAGAAAAAAAAAATCTCCCACCACTTCTTCTTAACCACTCGGCTACCCGTGCAGTCACAGTTATATGAGCATAATTTTTAGGCAGATACATTTTTTGGCTACATTGAATAATTCCAATAATGTTTATTATAAGCAGAACCTTTAAAGGCATAAGGTGTGCATCTGTTTCGATATGATGATTATGTTAATACCATCTTTCTAAAAGCCACATTATTAATTTCTATACAAGGAGTGTTCCAACGTTTTCCTTCAAGTTCGCGCTATAAATTTCTTAAACTTGGCCGATAAACGTCGGTGGTTGTTAGCGAGAAGATTTGGTGGATGTAAACAACATAAATAACATAGTGGTCCCGGATGTGTGTCAGTGTTACGTAAGGGGTGGGGCACGCGAGCTGTGCGCCGCGCTGATGCGGCTGCAGGGGGATGCAGCGCACGCGGAGCGGCCCGAGAGACGTGGGGGGGGGGGGCGAGCCGCCCGCCATGGGGGGGCTCGATATTTGCACACACCTATATGTTAGCGAATACAGTATGGCTGTTTCGCACTTTAAAACTCTAAATCCCCTTCCAAATAGAACCTAACAACATCACTTTTGTAACATTATCCTTAACAACAGCCGATATTTTATAACCAGTCATCCGCGATATTGTCGAGCATCCATCTTCGTCACAAAAACCATTATTCAACCTGAAAACAAATACGTTTCGTCAATATTTTCGCTAAAAGCTTTCCGAAGCTTAATTACTTGAATGGATACAAGAAAACCAAAGTGGCGACATAAAGTGCGATCTAGTTCAAACAAGCTGCCATAACTACGCACAAAACGGGCACATTAAACTTGCTACTTGCGAAACTAGAGAAACAGCATTAAGAGTTCCACAAATAGAAACGTTGCGAACATAACGCCTACTGCAGTACACACCAGTTATTTATACTGGGCCGATAGCATAATACACTTTGCGATATAAACTGGTTACGTATGCGCCTTCACTCTAAAAATAGCAACAACCCTTACTTACATAATTATTATTGGTCGGAGGCTGTGCTTCCTGGGCGCGCGCCTCCCGCCCCGGGCGCGGCGGGCGCCGTCCCGGCCCGCGCCGGCCGCGCCGGACCCCAGTCGGAGTCGGCTGCTCGCGGCGACCTCACGTGTGCGCCTCCCTCGCTCACCTGGGATGTACCTCGAACATCATAACTCTTACCATCTATGTATGTCTCGAGTGAATCGATCTAGTCTTTACTACATGATGGCATGCTGAGAAGCAGTAACTGCATCATAACTCGCAGTGGTGCCTTATGGTCACGAACTATGAAATTGTATCTAATGTAAATATTTACTTGTATAAACTCTCTACTTTGTGTCGTATCGGGAATAGCCGTTGTATATCGTTAATATGTAAGAAAAGTGAACTCACGTGTTGAATTAACTGTGTAGTACTTGTTACTCTTGAGTGTTTACTAAGGACAACATTAAAAATGTCGGACAATCCTACGGCGATCGCAAAAGGTAATATTTTGAAATGTAATTGTGATTCTCTGTCTGAATATTTTTCATTTCCACATACGAGAGTGCCTGGTCGAAATGTCACAGCAATGACTTCGGTGAGTTGATAACAGCTCGAGCGTGCCGACGGAACAGTGATAAGATTCAACAGACGAATCACTGTGGCTCTCGGCTGTGGGAGTGATGTTTACGTGCTTTTAATTGTTCCCCGTAGACGAATCAAAAAGCTGTTGTAGTTACTTTAGCAGTGAAACAGTTTGGGATCCCCGTGTTTGTAAATGACGCTTTATTATATTATTGTGAACGCATTTTAGGCTGTCCAACTCTAGATGTCGCTTTAAATATTGTCCCAGAGAAATCGGGAATATAAAATACCTGTTACCGCGTAGCTATTTACGAGTAGTATACTCGTAATACTAATAGTGAAGTATTACTGATTTACGTTCTGTGGTGCTATTCATGTCACTACCAAATATGCAATCATTTCGACATTATTACAGTTTTGGGTTAGCAATGTACAACGAAATGAGTATAATTTTGAAAAAAATGGACTGAATTAGGTTCTTTGGATAATTTGCATTAATAATGAATGATTAATCGTGTCGTCTGATTGATCCTCTTCTTCTAGCCAATAGCACCAATCGAAAATGGGATGCCTGGCGTAATAGTCTCTCAGGCTAGTGGACACTCAAGTCAGTGCCGTATATCTGCATGTCTATGTCTCTCTCAGATCTCTTACTCTAAATAGTTCTGTAGCATTCGCAAATGCAAACAATTCCAAGGATTTTCCCAGTCATAATTTCTTTCAATTTGCCAGAAATGAACATCTACGAACTTACCGTATGTTCCGATCAAATACATAGTAAGAATCAAAACATAACTGTGACTTAATTGTGAATGTGATGTGATTAGTACAACTAGTTCCCTACAAGACTAAATATCGAGCACTCAGTCACGTTAAAGGAAATTAAAATAAACCATAAAACGCTTCGTCATCTAAGTGAAAACTCTAGGAGAAAGGCAAATCTTTGCTTCAAAAAATATCCGCTACTTAAAGGAAAATCTTTTGAAACTATTTTAAGTGTGAAAGTTTACCGGGTTATAATGGAAATCTTAATGTTATAAGGTGTAGTTTTGAATAGAAAGGAAGCGTATCTTCTTTATCTCTTCTTTATCTTTTTAAATCAATTTGCGGTATCACCAAGAGTTCCCTTCAATAAAGTTTGGAATTTTTATTAGCAATATAATTTGTCGCGATGCGAAAGACAGCCAGTCGTCTGTATTTTGTTTACCGAGGGTCACCAGCAATTCCCAGTGTTCATAGGTCACCGCTCACCGGGTGACGTGACGCCGCGTCGTGACGCGAGACGCGTGCGGTGCGTGACAGCGGTGGCGTGCTAACTGCTACACTTATTGCTCCTCCATTGTTCCTGGAAAGATTTCGTCATTGAATTAGTACTTCATCTGTGGATATAGAGTACGTTTCATAATAATAACGTGATAAAATATACTAATGATAATATGTAGGTCACGACACTAATATGTACTCGCAAATGTAGGTTTTTTCATGTCATTGATACGAATATAACACGTAAAGATTTTTTTCTAGCGTATTCCAAATTACGTCCCCGTATTAACATAAATCTCGCACGCTTCCATGCAGTCGAACTTAACACAATAGGTTTTACTGCAATTTTTCCGACACGATCCCTCATTAATTGAATTGAATGTTTTTGATGACGCATAAAATATTTATTGAATTAGTCACTTACCAGTTTTATAGGCTTCCTAAAAACATGAAAGTTTCCTAAAACAATTGAGTGGTAAAACCCCAACCGTCGCATTCAAATGAAGCTAAAACATTTTGCGGTGGGACGAGCAGCGCGTTGACCCGGCGCCAGAGCCTATTCACTGCAGTGACTCGGTTACAATCGTCCACTTATTAGAATGGTTAATTTATATGAAGCAGGTTCATAACACACGGAAGAGCGACGCTTGTTAACCGCGAACTGATCGTGTATTTAGGGCATTGACGCACGTCGTGATGACCGTCTGACGTCGCAGGGTTGGCAAACAACACTGAAAACGCTTCACGAATCTACTCTTACATTATATCTTCATAGAGATGCATTTTACATTCGTTTATGTCGAAGTCCTTTTTCTAAGGAAGCTTTTATTATTGTGGTTTCTAAATATTAAGTCAGTCCGCGCTTTTACTATTAATATTAATGCGCGCTAAAAATTCAACATGACTCTAGTCTAATATTATATATACTATGACCTCGGTCGGGTTCGAATTTTTAGCACTAATTTTTTTTCGACGGATTTATATAACTTCATGACCATTGTCATAGGCAGTGCCGTAGTAGAGCATACACGCATCAAATCATGTTAAGATTGAACAGTCAACACAGTCCACTTAGATACAGCGCTATGGATTTTCAAGCTGTGACGGTAACGATGCAATCATGTTTATTTCCACTCGGATGTTACCTCTTAGTCCTAGTAAACATTTTCAGTAGATAGTTTATATGTCACAAGATAGTCCATAATTCATGAAATGCAACGCTTGGGCTTGTCAACTGTTTGTATTTGGTTTATTTGGGGCATTGACGCACAATGCGCGCAATTACCGTCTGCCGGCAGCAGGGCTGTCACCACGGGCGCGGCGCGGGACCGCGCGGCCACTCCGTGTCACATTCATTCATCAACAGGTTATTTACAGTCGCCACTACTTTGCACTTACACCACAGAAACTAGGTACCTATATGTAAGTGGTATTTACTTGTTGAAGAATGAAGTCTTAATGTAGTTTACATAAATATCCCGTTGTGTGCGAATTTAATTCGTATTTTTAATAATATAAATAGGGTTTTGCGGTTGTTTCCTGACTGATTAGTTATAATGCTTAAGATTTTAGATTTCGGTGGCAGATAACTTTTTTTGAAAATGAAATAAAAATACAACTATAAATTCGAGTTCTTATATAGTACTGACACCATATTGACTTTGACTTTTTCTGGCCTTTTCTCGTCCATTTCCACACATTTTAAAGTCTTAAGTAAACTTGCTTCACAACTCCCGAGACGTTAGCTTTAAAGTGTCGAGACTTGTGAAATAACTTCCATTCCGCAAAAGTTTCCGCTGTCATTACTCACGTCACCAAAGTTCGTCCATTGTAAAAGCTATTAGCCTGTAAATTGGTTGTAAATGTAGGTTATACGGCTGGCAACCCTGTTTACTACCGGGATTTCCCAGAGGAGTGAGTCAGATCGGTAATGTCAACCGCCAAAATAGTCGCTTCGGTACATCTACCCTAGATTCGTGTTCTCCTTGGACAACGAATCAAGTTCTAATGATGTTGTTATCAGAGGACTAACGGTGATTGATTGATTTATTTAAGTTCCTATAGGTCGCACAAATAATTGTATTAAATAAATTAACAGTAAGTACGTATACTCCTTCTACTACAGGAGACAACAACATACAAAAATATTTGATGGAACATTTACCCTGTATCTTCCATCAAATATTTATCTATGTGTATTGATTAACGGCAGATTTTCATAATTCTTAAACACTGAAAATTAAATATTAAATGCACCTTTTTGTTGCCTTGTGCTTGTTGCGAGTCCGCACCTGTAGCTGTCCGATCAATTAAAGCGAATAATAAAAAAGGCTAGATTTAAAATTGTAATTTTGCATTCGTTAGTTTTGAATTGATTTTTGTAGTATAACATTTGTGACGAGAAACTCTCAGAATATAAAGATTTCGAATTGACGTTAAAATCTTAGAAATGTGAAAAGTTAGTTAGGTTTTGGTTGTAAAACGTGTTATGACAAAAATGTTATTCAAATTGCTTTTTTGGAAAGTTATGAGTAGTTTTTTTACAGCTAGCTAGAAGTTTCATTTCGGATTAAATCTTTATAATCAAGTATCTGGTTTCTATTTAGATTCCTTCTTAAATTGTTTGGCAAAAATGTAAGCTCTGATGACGACTGCACCGAAAGTAATATGTTGTAGAAGAAAAAATATAGGTTCGAAGGAGTATTATAAAAAAAATGAAAACGGCAAGGTAGGAAGCCCTGGAGTAAAAAGGAATAAAATTTAAATTATTATTTAAAATAAAATAAAAATAACTTAAGAAATGTTGCTATATAGATACTATAACTATCAATAAATTTTTTGATTTTAGATTACCTTTACACAAAACTTGTGTCGAAAAAAATAGTTAGACATCATATTAACTTTGTAACCTTAAGATATTCCAAAAACCTTTAAAACTAGAAGACAAACTAATAACTTGTTTGACCGTAACACATTTCCCTCGCACATTAGCCTCCCTCACGAAAATCGCAAAACTAATCAATCATTCAAAGAGCAGCGAAAGTTAAAGTTCGTCCTGTCGGGTCTGGACAAACTATCAACCCTAATGACAGTTGGGATTTCCCGGGGAATGAGTCACACTGAATGTCACCTGCCGAAATAGTGGCGCTGTACACGGGGCGGTCGCGTGTGCCGGATCAGCTGTTCAGATCTGTTCCGAGACACAACATCCGCTTCGAAAGTACACTCTCGTAAATTGGTCTGTCTTGGCGTGGTCGATTTTTGATTTTGGTTTTGATTTCGATTTCTCTTTTGTCTCGAGTTTCATTTTTGTCTTTCTGTCTACTTTATTAGAATAATTCAGTGATTTGACTATAAAAGATGACTCTCATGTCACATTCAAAAATTTACTACTGGACTTGCGGTTTCTGATGAAAATTAATCAGACTGTAAACTTGGATGACACAAGTCGCCGGATATAAGCGATATCTGATATGTTTTGAATTTTGTTTTGAGACTTTCCTTGTTTACCGTTTTAAAGAAATGAAGTCATAATAGTGGGTAATCGCCTAATTAGTTTTCATATCGGTTTCTAAGTGAAATACGTGATGGTTATCGGTGAACACGTTTCCATTTGGGGGGTTATCTTTACTTTACTTGGCTTTATATGCTTAAACGATGAGCTAAATAATAATTATATCTGTATGTTTCCTTCATAAATCCTAATCTGAGTATAAAGACGTATTTTTGTGTCCGATCGAGCTTTCGTTATTGGTGTAATATCGTCAAAAAGTTAAAGTAACGTTGTTTGTAAATGACTGAATTATGGTAATTGCTCTGCAATAATGGCACGTGTTACCTGGTTAACTTATCAGACAGCAAACAGTAGAAAAATAAACCTTGCGATTTAACACTGATCTGCGATTTCGGGACACACTCATTTCAATAACCTATCAAGAGGTACAAACTCATTTTTAAATTTGAAGTATCTTATATATCTTATTATTATAAGTTTGTACCAGTAATATTATTGAAATCATCAGCTCGTTTATCCATGCTTACGTCACGACTATTTCTGGCGGACATCTCCCACGGTCCAGGTGGATACCGATGATACCGGATTGCTCCAGTAACCGGCGCGTCCTCCAAGTCTCACTGAAATAATGCCACCTGTGCCCACACCGATGCTAATGTAATCGCATTCGTTTGCTCAACTTATCTCCTCTATTTATAGAACCTATTGTATGGCATTAAAACTGTATGCATACCATCTCTACGTTTTGAATATTTTAATTGTGTGACGTGGTAAGAGAAGTTATAAGACGTGTTATCAGTGTAGGTATGCTTATTCACTGATTGTGCTTTATCAATAATGTTGTAATCTTTTATTTATTTATTAATTAGAACTATTTCGGCGCACGGTCAAGTTAGCCCTTATCAAAAGGATTTTTGAATTAAAGATTAGATCATGATTACGATTCAATGAAGACGATAAATCATTTTTTCGCCAACATTTTGGAACACGGTTTATCGGGTTTAAAATATCCGACATTTCGGGGGGTTGTAATGTAACGCAATATTTTTACGACTTCTTAGAACCGTAGTTTCTAGCAATAACAGCGGCTCGCCTCTTGTTTAATACCTACAATACGATTTCGGTATAAGTGTGTTCACGAAAATAGTTCAACCTTGTATCGAGCACAGTTCGCGTGCTCCCGGAAGAGAGATGCGATGCGTCACGCAAGGCTCATCCATTCACTGTGTGATTCGGTAATAGTTTCCTAAACCTTAGCTTAGCTTAAGATTTTTTTTTGTTTACCTTTGATCGGGCAATAGACTAGACCAGGTCAGACTGGAAGCGTATCCCAACATGGTTGCGAAAAGGTGATGATGATGTAGCCGAAATTATAGTCGTGCTTTTTTATGATCTCCTCTTGTCACGCTTTTTTAAAGGACTTCCACGCGGCCACGGCTACAAATAATTTAAAGTCACATATTTATGGCACAGTGAACACTCCGCTTAGCTATTAGATTGGCTATGACATAAATAACATAACACTTATTCCACCGTGACGGTGTATTTGACATGGCGCCGGCTATTACTGTTTATGTTAGTAAACGTGTGAGTCGGCGTGCGTCGGGACGCGCTCGGCGGCGGCGCGGCGGCGACACGCGCCCGTCACGTCGCTAATATAAACTGATGAGCTGCTGATTTGTTCTGCTTTGAAAATGATGCGCTTTGTTGACTAACACCAAGCCACAACATTGGTTTAACCACAAAGATTATAATCTAAGCAGATTAAAATTGAAAGTTTATTACCACTTAATCTTTGTTAATGATGCGTGCAAAAAGATAGGATAAATACATACCTATCGTGTACAGTCATTTTATAATTATCTGTATTTACAAATAATTACATAAATAAATAATTAAACATTTGAAATGTATATACAAATGATGTTAATCTTGCGATCGTTGCTTAATCTCGGGGAAGTTCCTTACACTGCCAAGATTGATAAAATCAAAGGCAAGCAATGAGATAGTGGTCAGAAACTACTCAATTATGATTAGGTGTAACCAGCCTGTATAATTCAGAAATATATTAATGTAAATATGAAAATTGCAATTTAAGGTAAGATTGTAGAGATAGCTTGACACCTCAAAGAGCAATGGATGATACGGTCTCTCCTGCCTTCTCACCTCTAAATGACAAAACACTCTTTTAATTAGTGTGCATAGAAAGCGCTGCAAAGAGGATGCTTTTAATTTACATTTTCTCAAATAATATTAACAAGCTCAGGTCCATGTTGTTGCTCCTTTTTCTCAAAGAGCATCTTTGTGTCTTGTCATTACAATTTTATGCAAGACAAGAATTATTCTGTTGCCTAATTGAAAACAATAATAATAAAAAAAACGGTTCTGTCCGGAGACTTGGATGCTTTAGTGTAATAGTTTTTTTCCTAGCTCGCTGCGGTCTTTAAGCGTTAATGAGATATAATAGATAAATTGGCTTAATTATCCTCTTGATTAGGTGTGTGAACAGCGGTCAGCTGGTGGATTTTCAAGAGATAACGTGTGCAAGCAAGTATGAGGATAAGAGAATTTCATTTTGCATTAAAAATTAAACATAGGCGAAGGAAACAGGATAGATTTGCAATATATTTTTTTGCGCACTAACTTTTCTCAGGAAATTGTAATATAAACATTGTTTTGTACGTCTCTATAGAATCTTCCTGTTCCGTATCCTATCGATTCAGTACCTACTCCCAATACAGTGTGAAGCGTACTATGAAAACAGTAAACCATGAGTAATATGCGGCAGTTACGTAAATACGGGTTAGTCAAGTTCGGTCTAGACAAGGTTGGTCACCCGCGTCGCGACCGGCGCCTGCGCACCACGTCGCACCAATTTATTAGTTTGCTGAAATTATAAGTTTATTTATAGTGGATTATCTCCCGGCAGATATTATGCAGGGTTTTGGAATCATTGTGATTCAGAGAGAATTACATGACAGAAAATACTGAAATATAGTAACAAATACATCTTCACTTTTCTACCATGAACTTGAAGATTTTTTTTCTTGAAAACGTCTTTTGATGTTCAGTTTTTTCAACTGTTTTAGTTTCAATGTTGTATAAACAAAGAGATGCTGACTAATTATACCTAGCTGTGGAATTTTAGGTATCTTCTCGAGTACACGTGTTTTGGCAACATCACCTTCAGACCGTGCACATCATCTGGACTGTCGGGCTCGGAACAAATGATGTTACATTAGTGGAGTTAAGTGAATGTTTGTCTGTATAATCGTCGGTTGGTTATGTTTTCATGATACGAAATTCACGAAAACTCAAATCCAATATGAAAGTTTAAACTCTGCCCAAAGAAAAAGGAAAGTTCAATGCAAATAGCGGTCGTTTAAATATCGATAAAAAAATATAAATCCGCGTATAAATGAACATAGTCTTTGATCCAACAAAACTAGATAAAACATAGTGTCTTAATCATCAAAACGTTGACAAAGTGAGTTACGAAATTAACTGTATTTTGGCAAGTGAAGACACAAGGCTGTATGTGTCACCGGCGGACGCGGCGCGGCGGAGTTACATCAAGAAGTTAGTGATTCAAACTCACTCACTGTTATACGATACTTGTGATATAATGCAATCTATTTATAGATGAACATTTCTAAGAAACCCGCGGCCTAAGTTCCCTAACTACAAGGTTAACTGCGGGGAACATTTTGCGGTTGAAATAAGTAACAACTTTGTAGATGGGTTTTGACAGTGTGACTTATTGAGGAAAACATAGTTGATCATAGAATTAATTTTAGGCATTACCTGACTGTCGTTACGCTCTATTGCGTCTTTTTTATGTTCATTTAAGCCCTTATATCTGAAGCTTCAATAAGATTTGTCGGATATAACTTAACTGGGGAGTGTTTAAAATGGATAAAATAAAAAATATCAACAGCCATTAACGATGCTCTTTCATACGCTTCGTCATTTTAATTGTTGCTTAGTCTTCATGAATACACCTCTTGTTTCTGACCAGTTTCCTTTTTTTCTGACCATCAGAAGGTTATCTCAAAAATATCGTTTTTAAGGATGCGATCGCCATTGTATCCATTTTGCACGCTGTTGGCTGAAGTGTTTTTTCGTGACGTACATTAAAGAATATTATAAATACTCGGACGAGTGACACTTCTTCGGAAACGTAAAAGTTAAAATGATTTATTGTCTTATTAAATTGTTTTAGAAGTTGGTGTTTTTAATCCGTGAGACGCAACAAATCTGAAGGTCAAGGTTGTGGCTGAGGCGGCTTAATTAGTTTCCGGATGACGCGAATATTACTAAAAGTTTATAGAAAACTAGCAGTGTTCAATTCGACTGGACCGACCCACTTAGTATATTAAATAGCTTAAAACCGTTTTCGTGAAGTGGGATTTCAGTCGCAGAAATTCCTATACGACTAATATTCCCGTAATCTTCGCATCCAACCCTCAAAGACCGGTAAAGCAGTAAAAGCCTGCACTCACGCTAACTGGGTAGATATCTTTCTCGTAAAAAACGTGTACAATCATATAAACCCAGTAGCTTGATTAAATTAGTATGATCGTCTCAGCTTGTATCTTAATTACTGCAAGTATACCAGGTACGTCCAAAATTCCACAAGCTGGCCAGTCTATAGTTAAAAAAGTGTCGAACTGGTTTGTAAATACGTCATATTACCTAATAAATAGCCTCATTGCAGGCGGTTGACCATGATTGTCAGAGTTTTGTGACGTCAATGGCCGAAACTATTTATATACATATCGGTAAGTTACCAATGTTATTACTGAAGTGAGGACACCAGTATTTGTTCATGTGCGGCTTAAGGCTATACGCGGGGACTGATGTCGGGGACTTAAAAAAAGACATTTTTGTCCGTTTTTGTTTATCTGAGAGAGACAATGGGCTATTCACGTGCTGCAGTTATCAGTGGCAACAGATCATAACAAGTATTGTGTAACCACAGGTCATTATCATAGTGACCTTGTTGATATTGTATCTGATGAGATTAGCTGTAGCGAATTTACGATGATTAACTTACGTGACACCTACATAAATTGGTATGATGTTAGAATGTTAACAATGAGTCCGCTTACAAGAACCGATCACTACACAACACAACCCGGATAAGTGAGAAAACAAAAAATGTTTTTGGTGACACAGAAGTGGTCTTGTCTAGAGATCCAAGAGTGCATAGAAAACCGGTATCAAAACCGCAGACAGTATAATATAGGGATCAATGTCACTTTCCGAATGTCAAGTAGGTGAAGTTGGTGGTCTGAACTATTCACGGGTTAGTTGCTCAAAAATGTTGTTTCTGTTGTAAATGTGCCTTTATTAAACTATATCTCAGACAGTGACCTCTACAATGCAATTATGTAGGTAATATTAAAGGTAAAATTACTTTTAGTTTTTCTTCGAAGACTGAGTAAGGCCATGAAGATGAAGATTCCGTTGGGAATTATGCACTTCGGTAATTTTGAACATCACAAAATAACTTTACGTATAAGTTATTTTAAGTGTATCGATAATTCAGTAATAAGTTTACAAAAAATACTAATATTTTTGAAAAAATACTAGTATGAGCAAATAAACCGTTTTTGTTTTGGATAACTCAGTATATTTAATACGTTAATTACAAGAACTTGATCTTGTGGCAAAAATATATTTATGAAAAATAGCTACTTATTACGTTTTATTTTAAACATTAATTCACATGTCGTGTGCGGCCTTGAACCGGAGAACCGTAGTGTGTAATTGTTAAAAACTTTATAATGTTTGTACTGACTGTGTGTGTGTTGTCCAGATTATATTTTGAAGATAAATTTTTACTGTTTTATTTTTGCCGTGCGAAAAAAGATAAATATAGTAATCGACTTAAATGAACGAGTGACAAGCAAGCCAGGCTTATAATCCTTAAGCGGTATTTCTTGAAGGCTGGTCTTTGATAAAGAAGCAGAAACAGTTCGAATACGTGTGCCATCGTTGGAGTCCAGGTTCCAAAATATATTAAAGTACGAACTCTCTTTAAATATATTCTTAACAATATTGTAAGCAGGAGAAAAAAAATACTGTATTCAGTACCTAGTATTATGGTATTGAGATAAAATAATTAATCAATCAATAAACCAATCAATCAACCGATCAACCTATCAAGGCTCACTGCTGGACATAGGCTTCCCCAAGTTGCGTCACAATGATTGCTTAATCAAATTGTTTTAGATTCATATGTCATGATTGCAATAATTTCATAATGAAGAAGAAGAATGATGTTAATAAACAGGAAGTTTTAATGTAATCCATCCAT
This sequence comes from Trichoplusia ni, assembly GCF_003590095.1. Classification (NCBI taxonomy): domain Eukaryota; kingdom Metazoa; phylum Arthropoda; class Insecta; order Lepidoptera; family Noctuidae; genus Trichoplusia; species Trichoplusia ni. The sequence goes on from NC_039493.1 coordinate 2,821,077, forward strand.
TTATAAATATTATGGATTTATTATAATTTCATTGAATTTTACATTTCTACCCAAAACACTTCAAGGCTAAGTAATATCACCTCACATGTTTGCAAGGGCTAGTAACAGTGCTGTGAATTTTAGAAATATTCGAGCAGTTTAAGCGTGATAGTAGGTACAGCATCAATATCACAAATATGGGCTTTGTAGAGTGCGTGCGGGCGATATTCTCATAAAGTATGAGCGAGGACGCGCGGCTAATCAGCGCTGCAATCACGTGACGTCACGGCTACGTCACGACGCGGCCTAAATATTTAGCGGTTGACCTATCGCCGGCGAGCGATGCTGACAGCGAGCGGCCGCTTCAATCAATTTATATCGCGTTGTTTATACTATACACCGACTGACCACTAATGACCACCCACAACACTGACTAAATACATGAAATCCTCCCTTTAAGGCCATTTAATTTGATGAATTCCTGAGCTCCTGTCCTGAGGAGTCACATTCGACAGGTAGTTCCTTCAAGCCAGATCTCCAGACTTTCAACTGAATCCGGTACGACTGAAGTCAGAGTAAAAAATTAGTTATTTACACATTTGGCTCAGTAAAAGTAATTTTTTATTCACTTTTCCTGTTATAACTTATGATTGAATAGACATCGGCTGATTCCCTAAAATCCCATCGCCTCGTACCACAGAGTGTAAAAGGAAAACCTTTGGTTAAATTAGTCCAATTATAAAGTGGACATTCAGTGTGACGTCAAGCATACGTCACGACATGTCCTGAATATTTAACTATTACACATAGCGATGATTGCGGCTGTTGTAATTACAATTGATTTGACATTCAACGGAATTAGTTAGTTGAGTAATCAGTGGAATAGGAATTCTGATTTGGGGAGAATGTATATGAACAGTCGTGCTCTGAAAGTTGATACTATTACGATGTGTAAGAAGATTGTTGGAACCTTAGATGATTTCCCAATTTCTCACTGGTTCAAATTTTTTATGTTTATACCATACCGTTGATGGAAAACTTTCGGAACTTTGCTCGTCTTTTGCATTCTGTGTTTTCCCCTGTCAAGCCTTGTCTTCATCTATGACTTATCATGGCACCTATCACACACAAACTCCTGAGACCCTTAAAGTGAAGCGATATCTTACAGCAATCAGACCGCTGTCGTTGGAGCCATGTCAATGTTGTGATCAGTATTTTCCTTTAGATATTGCAATTAGCGCAGTTTCTGCGCCCGCGCAACCAAGTCACACAGCAATAGTAGTCCCGCATACTTATTAGATGTGTACAAGTCTTATGGTGCCTGTCGACAGGTCACTTTAATGATCTTTTTGTGATTATGTTGTTCTTTAATTTGCATAAAAAGTTACCAAGGTTTGGTCGTCATTTTTGAGGATGTTTTGTTACTTTTAATTGTGGGGTTTTGTTATGTCGCTCATTCAAGTGCAAAGTAGGTGCACAGTATTTATTTGATGTTAATATTTGATAAATATGTATCTCTGGCTGACTAAAGTAAGGCAAAGCGAGTGTGGAGTTTATTTTATGACTTCACAACCAGTTCTAGTATCTAGCACGATGACTTGCTGAATTACGAATTACTTTATTTTAGAAATGGAAACATGTAAATAATAACGTTAGCGTCCATCACGTCATTCGTTTTCATTTCTCCTGAAAAATTCTTAGCAATCTGGTAAGAATCGATTCTTGGAAATTGCATCCAACAGTCTACCGCATTTTTTGTGTAGATACTATTGCCAAGATTGAAGTCGTTTTAGCGAAGACGTCGGTCTCGGTCTGTCAGCGGCTGCAGCGCTGCGCGGCGCTGCGGGCGCTGGGCGGTGCGCGCGCGCCGCTGCGTCAGCGCCTGCCGCCCCGCGCCGCGCGCGCCAGTCAGTGTTCGACCGCGATCCGAGCTCACCTGCCGCTCCATCGAGTGTCGCGCTAAGTCGTTCCGTGCCGTTCGACGGCAGTGCCAGTGCCCACATAAGATGCTTGCGCTTGTCGCAGTGGTTTCTGTTTGTGTTCAAGTTATTTAGTGCCTCAAAAGTGGATTCCGGCGGACTGTATCAGGCCGTGGAGCACGCGCGAAGGCTCGAGCGCTCCCAGGCCATGTATGTCATTAATTTAGGTGAGTCCGCTTCACATACGGCGACGTTGCAGATCCACATTCCTCGATATGTTGTATGACATAGAATTGCGGTGCGCTCCTATAATTGGAACTAGACTAAACCGGTACCCGCTCGTAAAGAGGTCCCGGTCGTATTGTAGTGTGGACCTAGATTTCGTTTCGTTTATCGCAGTATGCAAATAAATTCGAGGTCGGTTCTCGAAATCTGCTTTCACTTTGATCGTGTTTCGATCCTGGTGTCGGCCGGGTGCGGCGCCCACCCCGCCCGGCCGGCTCGGGGCTGCGTCTTGCTGCTGCTGGGCTGCTCCAGCAGCGGCATCAGCTCGCTCCTACGATTTCATTTCAATTTGTGTCTTATTCATAGCGCCCTGTGCGTGTCTATGTATGTTTTTATTACAGTTCACGTACAACGTGTGGGCGTGTGTTGGTGTGTTTGCGCTATCGGCAAAGCTATTTTTGTACTGCGTATGTGTGAGTGTCTGTCCGTGTCGGCGCTGCATGTGTGCGCGTGAGCTCGTCGTATCCGCGTTCGGCCTGTTATCATTCTCCTCGCTTGATATTGTTGCGAATTACGTGATGTCTTCACTTATAATTTTAAATCAAACATAGCTATGCAAGTTATTCGTTTTAAAATAAACTTGTTTATTAATACTTAAGATTATATTTACGTCTGTTGTTTATCGGATAAGTTGGTCTAATAAGAAGGATATGTCTGTTAGGAAGGAATGTTAACAATATTCCATTTGGTGAGTGCCCATCTGATGTTGCATAAAGCAATAAAAACAAATGTTTGCCGCCAGCAAATCACACCGAATAGGACTAAGGCACCAATTAAGTGTTAACTTTCAACAGTCAGCATTAAATTAGGTGTCGTAGTAATTTTCGCATTGATTGGTAATTTATGGTTAAACAACTGATTCGCAGAAATACAGCAATGAATTTTTTTGATAGGACACATTTTTTTTTAATTTATTTGTTTCGTCGTTTAGTGCCTATACTCGTATGTTGTCATGCATATTATTACATTTTACCTGTCTAGATATCATATTAAAATGTGAATTAAATGTTGAATGTTTCTTTTTGTAATTTGAAACAAACACGTTTTGTAGTTGTTTTGTTATGTGTTGTTTAATATTTATGATAAAAATGTTTTGCTTTGCTTTGTCTCCTTGGAAATATAATCATTTTTATTATTAATTCTGGCATGGACTCTTTTCTAATCCCTTCACTCAAATGGGACGTTGCGTTACAAGTTTTAGAACTATCGTTTTCATAAAATGTGAAACTCTCTTCTTGATAAATTGTTTGATGCTCTGATTTTACAAAAGTACCTATTTAAGTGACTAACGTCGTTTTGATGAAATTCTGGCTTAGAAACCAAGCAAGTATATCTTTGTTTTGAAAAGAAAAATAATCTAATCACAGTTTACTCTTCTTAAAATATCGTAGATATACGCTTATGCCTACGGCTGAAATATGTATTACAATTCACGATTAGTTTCGCATATTAACGTTACGTCGTTATGTGGTCGCCTACAGGACCAATTGCTGTCTTGAATATAATACCAGTCAGCAGAACACTATAGTTAAACTATAATTTAACAAGACAAGTTAAGTTGTGACTGTTGTAAGAGTAACAATACAATCAGCTTTCTAGTTCACGTTCTCAATAAATGGGTATGTTGCATGCTAATGTTAGATGTGTGTAATTTTACTATTACATTTGATGAACATGAAAATATGGAAAAGCATAATGTTTTTATTTTTGCAAAGACTAGATTATTCAGTATTAAAATTAATTACAAACATGTTAATATCAATAAATTAATCAACCATCGTAGTCCATTCTGGGTATTACCTTCTACATTGTTGCACAGATCCAATGCGTTATGTTGTTCAACTCCTATTAGATCTACAGTATCGACTGAATGCGCTACGAGAATACACAACAAAGAAAGTTGTAATTTTCCAATAGTGTTTACCTTATAGTACACACGAAGATAGACCCCTCGCTAGATACTATCGCAACATATCTTCATATCAAACTCGGCCACAAACACTCAAGCCCTTATCCGAGCGATCAATATCTGCACAAGTATACCTAAATGATACAATATGTATATGACCACACGACTTTCGAGAACACAGAATCTCACTGGACATTTTATCACGCTTAGGTACAGACCTAAAGTAATCAAACTGATCGTTTCAAGGTAAATTTTAATCCTAATATCGATAAGATTTCTGCGACAGACTGTGTTTCTTAAAACATACTAAGGTTTGAATTCGCACATTTCATTTACCAGTAATTTTCAAATGTTTTTCGTACGTATATTGCTTAAGAAGCCTGAATCTGTTGTCTAGTTATAATTTTCCAAAGTGAACAACACGGGCTTCAGGAGCCTACTGACATGTCTTGATGTAAGATTACTGCAGGTGTGGATGACTGACAGCATACTACACTTTTCACAACTGTAATAACTCCTTTAAGACGATGTTGTAGGTCCTTTGAGTTTGATTGACACAAACCATGTGAACAATCAACATCAGTTTTGTTATTATTTATTGAATTTAAAACATTACATAATTGGTAATACAATACAATATCCCACAAAACCAGTTCAGTGGTTTCAATCTTTATTTCAAGTAGGCCGTTTTCCAGGCACTTTTAAAACGTTACAGTAATGATTCTACATGCACGGTTCCAAAATGACATTCCTATTGCGAAGAACCATTCAGGCTGTCATAACTACTACATCGGAATTTCGTCTTCTTAATCCGTTTAGTACACACTAACAGATAATGCAACTGTTCTACGAGATTATATCAAATCTTATTTACAACATTTGCTGGATTAATTTTCCAAGTCTTCTCAGAAATGTATCATCATAAGCGTGTGGTTTGTGTACACAGATATAAAAACAGTTATCTACAATATAAATTTAATGGCTGGCTTTCACGTTGACAATACTTTAATTATCTCTTAAAATTTCCTTTTGATAATTCTCGTGCGGTTGTGTTGTAGCCGTTGTAGGTAATCGTTAAGGTCATAATTGTTATTGACATTTTACTTTTAAAAACATGAAAGCGGGGCCTATTATGGTGAAACATCTTTTGCGTAATTGTCTCCCTAGAAAGGTAACTTTAATTATTTCGTATTTTAATTATGTTTAGCTTATAGTGAAATTAATAGTAGGTAGTTTATATCCAGTAAATTTCTTCCACGTTTTATTTTTATTTTTTTGCATTTTTAATGTTATTTGATACAGTTTACTATGTATTCAGTATAATTGCTTGATAAACGTTCCTTGTTCATTTGGATGTCAATGGTTAACTACACTGTAGATTGCCGTTTCTTTTTTCTCGTCAGGATTAACAACAGTGTCTTGCTCGAACCTTAAGACGTGGTGTCAGTGAGACTGTAGTGACTGCAGTTAATTGCGCAGTTATCGAACGTTTGTTTACGAGTAGAAAGCTGCGTGCCATCGGTGCCGTACACGCAGCATCGGCGCAGGCGCAGGTCACTCGCCATACTTTATGTGATGAGGTCGGGCCTTCTGTTACATACTGATAAAGTTATTGAGTATGAGTAAACTAATATGTTTAGTTAACACATATTCAAATTTGATATTTTATTAATGCTTTTGTTGATATATTACACATAGGATCACGAATTTTGTACGAAACAAGGAAGTTACATGTAGTCTCCTTTTTAATTTAAGACGTCGACTTCGCAATGTGCCTGCCGTTATGCATTCGTACAGCCGTATAAAAATTGCGATTTTATCGTCCCTTTTGTAGGTTCGTCACCTGTGGCTTGTCCTACATTCAGCTTAATAGCGTTTGCTATCGCTTCATCCGCGAGGTACAGGAGGCACTCGCTACCGCCGGTCGATGGAGGGCTAAATAATTGTCGTGATTGACACGGTCCCGGCTCCCGTTACGCGGAACCTGTCGCAAGGGCCGGCGCACGCGCAGACGCGGCGGCGCGCGCGCAGGCCACTGACCCCCACCCGGATCAACACACATACTGCGATATAATGCTAAATATATACTATATTCAACTGGGTTTTCCGCTTATAAACCAATACTGACATATTTATTTGCCTTTAAAATAAACACTGCAACTTATTGGCAGGTTGCGTTGTCTGTTCGAAGGATATGTTATTTATTAACAAATGAGACTCAATTGGTACGAAGAATTAAAAATCAATAAAAACCTTACAAAAAACGTTTCAGACACGTAATATTCATAAATCAGGCATACAACGATAAAGGCACTGTTTGCACGTATCTTTAAACAACAAACACTTGACGTATTAAAAATATCAAGTGTATTCAGCCTCCATAGTAAGTGACAACTCTACTGAAGCACCATTAGCTGTAAACCCCTTATCAGTTCTATAAATAACCTTAATTAGCCATAGATAAGAGAGGCTATCTTTGTATCAGCAGCATGTTTACTTAAACTGATTCTTTGAGACGCACATAGATCTAATGTAACCAGACTCGTAGTCACCTCCATGTTGTAATCCTTGACACGTCTTGCTTGTCGCGAACGGCTATTTTTTCTCTTCATAGAATTGCTTGTTCTGCAGACGGTTGTCTTCAGCTAATACGATACCTTCTAATAAGAGTATTGTATGTCCACCGTGCGCACCAACTGTATCTGTACCAGCACTACGGTATTAAGTATTATATCACCGTTGATATGTAAACTCACGATGATTTACTTGTTATGTTAGTGATAGTGTCGATGCATTTCGTCGCGGCATTAGAAATGTTTTTTCTTTTCACGCGTTACGTCAAAACTTATGACGCACGCACGCTTTGGATTCGCGACAGAAATAATTACGGAACTCCTGTCTAGACGAACTGCGTGCGGTGTTCCAAATGAAGGACGCACTTTTATTATTACAAGATTTGATGCCTTAACAAGAAGGAATATAGCACGATCAAAGTTCTATTGCAACTTTGCAAGTCCCGTCTAAACTGGTTTTTGTTCTGATTCCTGACAACAACACTCATCTTTTGCTTTCTATTACATTTGTCATTCCCATATTTATTTAATTATCCTGTTGTAAACAGTTTGTATTGTACACAATCACCAATGAAGTCATAAATGTAATTAGTTGTAAATTAAAACCTTCTTTATTTGTTTAATATGTTAAATTCTACTTTATGTGCTGTTATGCCCATGTAGAGACGAATGGATAATGTAATTACTATCATCGACAACAAAGAACTTTATAAGGTCAAGTAGTAACGGCAAATACTTACTAAAAACTTTAATGAGACACTGCGCTATTTGTTTACATGAAGCATACTTACTACTGGTGATGTAGGCCACGGTACTGACCACAGTGACGTCACTCGTCTAACAGGTAAACGAAAATGTTTGTTGGACACTGTTAACTAGTTGACTAGGGATATCCGTTTTAATGGAACTGTCGATTACCTTCCCTCAAGTTCAGGAATTATCGAACCGCTTTTGATCAGATTCCTCCGGATTGATTACCAGTCCCATGTACGGCTTAAGAAAGCTATGTTATGAAAGAGTTTCATCATCGCCAGGGCGCAGGGCTAACAGGAAAACGGTTGCCTCCGCCGCGCTGCGACGTTGTACCTTTAACATTTACACTCATGACTCATTTAAAGGAATTATTTATTGGAAATATAAACCGTTACTACAGCCTTCTTGAGTCATAACGAGTCTGTTGTTAAAAAGCTGCCGATTTACTTTTATGGCTTTTTGAGTAAAACATTTTAAATTGTCGAAACACAAATAAATCCGTCAGTATAAAAGATTTTCTTTTAAACTTAATCTCTAGTTAATTTATTCGGCGTATGGAAAAATTATGCGAAATGTAAAAGGTTAAAAGGCTTCTTGGAAACTGAAACAATTTGACCTTTGTGGAAGTTTGTGTTCCCTTTTTTCTTATTTATGTTTTGGTATATAAACTCACCTCACAATTTTGCGTAGCTTTTATCATCTTAATAGTATTTGGCTGTTATTTTGTGGTATTAATAAATTAAGTCGGCGCTCTGTATTTGAATATGACTTCTGTGTAGTTCTTCTCATCTAATGACAATGCAGTTTACATCAACAGTTTGCTTCTATTTTGGTATTTCTTGCTTCAATCACGCCGATAGACCGTAACAACAAAAAGCTGGTCCTTGAAGTGTTTTGTGTTTATTGTAGAGCTTCAGGTTTCCGCAATAATGTCTTCCGTATCGCCAGCATGATCATCGTCTGTAGAGACTGAAGTCACCGTCATGTGTGTTCAATGAATCGTTGTTGAATGGCATTCTCGAGCTAAAAATATTCCGAGTCATAAGTATAAACAAATGACGTCATCATCTCTTCAGTCTGCAGGTGTATTATGTAGCTTTAGTACCTACCGCAGGACTTGTGTTGTCGTCCTGATCGTTAACAATTAATTTTGTCTTTTTTGTTATTTGAGTTAAGTATCGTTTTTAAAACATTGATGTCACCTATTTGAATACACACTGTAATACGTTTATTTTACGACGACGGTAAGCAGAAATTATCTGCTCGGAGCAGCGAACCGTAAAATTGATTCAATCGTTTTTTGTTCATCAAATACAGGCTTCCGTAAGAAAACACTCGGAATAGGAAGTTAGTTTCTATAATGGTATTGATTTCTGTAATACATAGTAATACTTGACCGTGAGTTTTGGCTCTATGTAGTTATAGGTCTACGGAAAAATCGTAGCTGTAGTTTGAAACTGAAAATTAGACTTCAGCTGTTAGGCCTCTAAAATTTTTGTATCATTTTGTGTTTTTTTTTCCGCGAAACATATTGAAATTTGTCAAATATCAGCTCGTGGGTGGCGTGGGTACTAAGATAATGTAATCCAAAGAGAATATCGTTCATTTGATTCGGAACTGCGTGGGCGTGACATTACTCCTTGACCTTTGGCGGGCGCCGTGGGCGGCGTGTTTACCTAACAACACACTTCTACGAATGTTGTACCAAGAAAATTGTATCGTTTATAGGGAAATGAACGCGTTTGTTTATTTACGAGTAAGTTAAAAGCTTCACTAAACACCTGATTTTGGATAAGTGTCGAGATTGAGAAAACAGTTGATGAAATTGTCTGTAATGGTTGGTAACGAGAAATATTTTCGGTAATTATAAAATGTCCCACAAAATAGTCGATGTGATCATAATTCGGGTTTATCAGTATGACACTTAAGTATAATAATTAAGTCACCTCAGTAGGCAATGTATTTGAAATGGATATGACATCATATCTATTGCCGTTGTGTTGTCAGTACGGCGAGCGCGTTATTTTTAGTTATGTGAAACTCTACTCGTGAACCGCGTCTAGACCGAGAACAAATGACTCGAGATTATATTTTATTGCTTCCCATCAAATGTAACGGTTTTTATTGACGGTATTATCTGCTTCTGATGTCCTAAGCGTGACGGCTGCTCACCGGTGTCGCCTTCATTCATTTCTGCTTCCTAAATAAACTCTGACGTTTTCATTGTTTTTTATTTCGTAGATTTTTTTTCGTTGTTTACTGTTTCCTCAATCTTGAATACTTGTAGTTTTATATGTTACAGAACTTGGCACTAGATAGATATTTAAAAAATAGAATTAATATTTAGTAATGCCAACATTAGTGTCTTCCGTAACGTGGTGTGCTATGTACGATAAATGAAACCTCCATTCATAAGTGTGGCCACTTATTCTCCCCTTAATTACTGCCTCCCCCTGTAGTAGCCATTAGATCGTGGGAGCCGCACATCTGCCAGCCTTGACTTCCAAAGTTTCGTAATCTAATGTACGAGTAGCTTGACAAGTGCTTGGTGTCGTTCCACGTTCTACTTTAAACTTTAGGATAATTGAAATTGGTGGAGTCACGCGGGATAATGCGCTAAGTGTTATTAAATAACTTTGTAATTGCTAATGTAGCTCATAACCTATGTATAACGTGTGGAATATGAAACTGTGTAGCCTTGCCAGAGTACATTAATTTATTAGCTTCAGCCTTATTGTTAATTAATGATTTTCCATTGTGATTCGTGACCGTGGCAACAGGGCCAACTGTGAAGCCCTTTACGAGATGCATTGTTGAACATTGTGAAATGCTATAGTAATCAAAGTTACCTTGCTAATGTATGTACGTTATACAATTTGATTTGATCGACCTGTTCCCGAATAAACATGACTAATCTACAGATTATTTGAAACTCCATAAACCAGTAAAGATAACTTTATAACCGACATGACAGCGACTATATTTTTCTAAAATGAAATCTAAATGCCGTTCATAATAAACCATTTTCGTTTCGTCATTAATCACTGCGAAGTGAAAGTATTTTTTTTTTGAAAATATTACGAAACACTCGACTCAAAAACGCAAGGTAACATTTAATAGACACGAGTGTGTTACAAAACGTGTTCGAACAAAATAGAATGTAATTTTTTTACTGCTTTTTATTCTTTACCTTCTTAAAATGTTGATTAGATAAGTGTTGCCCACGCAGTAATGTCCTACGTTACGCGTAGCAAGCTCTTCATCTCTCGTTCCATTCAATTGAGTCTCACGACGAAATAAGAGGATGATTCACTCGCGACGCATCATCCGAGTGCAGATTAATTTGTAATTAGTGACGGAGGATATTGGCACTACACATCTATATGTAACTTGACCATCTCCGGCACTAGTATGCACTAGCTATGGTGACAGTAAACAGTTAGTAATTTAGATATAGTTCTGTCTGTCCCCATCATGTGTATTAGACAATGCACGCTGGCTAGACGTCATAAATTCTTTAATAATAGTCCGCAGCCCGTGTTCCCCAATTTAACTCCATCAATTTAACAATCCTCATCTATAAATCCCAGTCTCCTTTGTTTTTGGCAGTCGTCAAACTAAAGGTTATGTTATTATTAGTACAGTTGTTGTAGTCTAATTAATAGGCCCTTTCATTTGTTTACCTTTGTAGGTTAGTTAGTGTCAAGGCAACGTTATTTATGTATCGTATTTATAATAAAAGCCGTTACATGCGTAAATAATTAAGTGCTCTGTGACGTATTGACATTAATTTATTTAAATCAATACTTTTTGTTTAATTGTACTAAATGGGTTACATGTATACACTAGTATTGTGTTCTGAAACACAAGATAAACTAGTGACATTTATAGACACAAAGTTCACGACAGTTGTCCTCGTTCGCGGCGTGGACAGGAAGCGGTAATAACCCAGTGTCAGCGGATCAAACACCGAAATTGACTGGACCGGACCACCACCTGTCGGTTTAAGCCAACGTTTGATCCAACGTAACCTTGTTCATTGTTACGTCGTGTTGGCGTGTTGGTGGCGCTTGGCCTCAGTAACCACGTAGGTGACGTCGCCACCAGAGAGTACTAGAGACGACCAGTCACCTTCATTGGATAATGTTCGCGTAACACACGCGTCGCGGAGCTCGGGTCATTCAACAATGCTCTACATTAGTCTCGTGTTCATTCTTCCTTGTCCTCGGAACTACTGTTTAAGTAGAAACAAGATTAGGTATTTACTACATAACATCATAATTGTAATTATGTTGCTCACACTCGGTAAGGCTTTCCGCTCCTTCAGATCGCAGTGACACAAACAAGTCTCCCAAGACGACCTTATTGGCATTCAGTCGAGAGCCCTCCGCCGACACGGTTGAATAAACTTATTGAACTTCAAAATTAACAAGCATGTTTATAAGGCGCGTTCTTGACGAATATTTTTGAGACCTTTTACAATCAAATCAAATTTTTTACGTTACGCAGTGGGTACGAGTCTCTTATTGAGGCTCGTATATAATTTGTGTTTCATCAAGAACTCTCATCAGTACATTTGATTAAAAACCGTCCTACAGTTAGTTACCTACACGTTATGGTTCTTGTGATGTTATTCGTCTGTTCACAAACGCATTGTATTCTCTCCCTTCAATCAGATTCCGTTCCTCTACGTGCTGCGGATCAGCAATCACGTTGGACTGTATCGTACCAGTATTTATAGGTACACTGTACACAAAATGCATAAATGTAGGAATATTCCGTGAGCCCTCCTGCCAAACGATCAATATCGATTTATCTCCGCAGTTTGAGATACGATGAGGTTTCCGCCGCGAATGTCTGTTTGTATTATTTAACATGTTCACTAAAATAATTTTCGTACCAGAACAAGAACATTCATCTCATTCCATGACTGATTCAATAGTCATATTTAGAGCAAAACTAGTAAATAAATTAAACTTGGATGTTGCTAAGAGTTAGAAGAGCAGTGTTACAATTTATCTGCATGCAAATACAGCCATAGATAAGCAGAACCTCCTTTAATAGAGCATACTCGGTCGGTAGTCAGCTTCCGCTGGAGAGCCGCGACCTACCGCACGCGACGCCGGGACGCACGACTCTTGAGCCCACAGCCGGAGACAAAGACAGACAGATCACACTGCAACAGTATCATGTAATAACTGATCCTGTGTCACTTACTACCCACACAAACACAGGCGTTTATCAAGCTACACAGTCAATCTTCCTGATACGTTTGTAACACTAACATCCAAATTATTATCAAAAGGTGAAATGTGATTGTGTTTGTGAGGGTCTTTGTCGAAATGAATTGTTGCCAACATGATTACATAAGGAAGAGAAAGAACACATATTACGTAAGACAACAAATGTTGCTTTTGTAACAAATATCACGCGGATGAGGTCGTTACTCAGCGACGGATTTGTTCAATTGAATGACTTTTGTTTGTTGTGTGTCAACTTTGATTATGTCAGTAAGGGTTTACTGTCAAGGCTATAAGTCTCTTGAACTTCGGCAGTGTACCACAATCCATCCGTCAGTCATTTCTGTTTAACAAGTCGGTATGTAAATATATTTCATTTGAAACTTGTTCTGTTCGAGTGTTGGACAGCTTCTATTGGCGAGCCGATATTAATTAGTGGTCACAAGAAACTTGGGCTTATGCGGTAACGTCTATATTTATCTTCATGATCACCGCTCTGTCTCGCACACATGTCGGATAATTGATGATGAGAAATTACTGCTAACTGAATAACAATTTGAGAACTACAAACTAGTTTAGGATTGATGATAAACAGAAACTTAAACTATTACCTATGGAGAAAACGAAACGGTTTGAAGACGTGTTTACAAAACCAAAGTTTCCTTTGATGAATATTTTTGGAACGAACTTATCGCTGCATTCTAATTATAGCGCACTTTGTTAACAAGTAGGTGGGCCTACCGGAAATCTAAAAGGGTTCGGACTCTAAATAATGCAGCACCGGAAATGACGCGCGGGCATCGCTGCCAGGGCTGGCCGCCAGAGCTTTTGGCTCGTTAGCGCTCTCGTACATATTCGGCTGAATGGCGCTCTCACTGAAAACTTTATCGTCTCAGATGTGCCAGAAACCGTATTTCACGACGCAGCGCGGACCGCTTTTCTGGAACACTTCAAGATATTGTTTTTTGCGAATTCTTGCGTCACGCTTTCAACTGTCTGTGTTTTGATTTTTGATACCCATATTAAAACTATGTATAGAATTAATAGTTACACAATGGTGTTTATGAATATGTAAAATTTTAAATGCATCTATTCTAAATCATGATTAGAATCTTAATCTTATATTTAGACTACGACTATTAGTGGATAGTGCACCGGCAACATTACCAGATCTGCTCCGGTATTACCACACTGCTCCCGCCGCAGCGCGCTGCCCTTTGATCCGTATTTCCAGCCGCCGATTAAGTTCGCCTGCAATCCGTTTCTATTATAAGTATGCCGTAAATGGCGTTCCCATCGGCTTCTAAATCTGTCTCGACGTCGGACATATCTATCTCTGCGTCTATATGTTTGCCGGCTATTCTGGTTAGGCTATAAATGGCGCCGCTTCGACTGGGTATTATTAGCATTGGCCGCGCGACTCCCGAACATATACTCTTTGCACCTGATTGGATGGTGGCCAGATTTAGACCTCGTTATGTTCGCTCAGGACTCGAGTGTCAACTATGGCTATTACAGTACTGGTCAAGTGCGAGTGGTTCGCGTCGCTCTCATACTTTTAATTCTTTCGCGCATCACACTTTAAATTGGCTCACTGATTGATGTCTTCCGAATAGGTGCTAATGATTACCAATTTGTTGAAATGATTATTTATAAATGTCTTTGCTAATGAAGATTTTTCATAAACTGACTTTCAAAATACGAAATAAAGTGAGCAAACAATTCAAAAGTGTAGAGACCACGCTTGGACGAGTGCGTAGACAGCTGATCCTCACGTGATGCGGCCAGAGCTCGCTGCCTGCACAGCCGCCGCAGGCGACACCGTCTGTGACGTCATCACACATAATAACTTATTTAGTCAACTTGTTTCACCTTACTTTGAAATGCTAATTATCCGAGCAAACATTCTTACTTAACCACTAAATTGGAATGCTGAATCTCGTAACAGTATTTTGATTTAGTTATATTGATGATGTATTTTTTTAAACTCAACGAATTCAAAATTTGACACTTGATTTGGTCTCAAGAAAGACAAGAACCTAGCGTCTTTATGATGTGATTGGTTAGCGACATAGCAGTATGAATATCCGACATGACTCAATATTTATCTAAGTCCGTTACTCTGTAAGTTTATTAGTCCGAGTCCGTAGCAGGAACTTAATTAGCAATCTCAGTGTGGCATTGGCACGATAATAGAGTTACGGGAAATTTCCCTGCATCCTGTGCAACGGGTAATCCTATTTGATGGCCGCCTTGCAGGGAGGCTGTGATCTCATACCCCATCGCAGTAGAGGGACACGTTCATATCTCGTTAAATAACGGATCAGATGCGGTTTTAGAAAACATGTTATTGATTGATCGTCACCTGGGCGTGTCTCTGTATATAGATGTTACAAGTTTTGTCTCCCTGACACAGATTAATGTGTTATGTCTGGGAATTGATTCGATTGTTTATTTATTATTTTGTTTGTAATCCATTAGTTAGTCTTGCATAACATACGTGAGATGTTGTTTTCTTGAATTGTGATTAAGAAAACGGTAGAAAACGTACTACTGTTTATTGATATTCGTGCGCACAAAAATATTCGACATCCATAAATAATTCAAATTGGCCGCATCACTGAAGCTGAATTAATTCGCGTGATAATTAATGTGATGTTGTAGTACATATGTATGTCGGGAGGCGTGTCGTATCATCGGATTTTGTTTTAGTTGGCGTCCGCGCGCGAGGTCGCCGCGCCGCCGCTCGCCGGATGCCAACGGATTCGCGCCGGATCTCGGTTGCCGGGTCGCGCTGATGCCTGCTATACGCAAACTGGGTTAGGAATTCTAGCATTTGGATATTTGACTTTGTCATTATGAAGTTTAAGGTAAACGAATGGTGCCAGTATACTAAGCATGTAAAGACAAAAGTTAGAATTGATTGAGTCATCTTAAGAGTAAAATTATATCCTAAACTTTGTCATTTCGAAATTGGTCCTTATGTAAAACAATTAATGTGTTGCTAAATTATGACAACAATCTTAAAAGAAAAAGCGTGACCAAAACACATGACAATTGACAGTTTCTAACATCAATTGGCTCTAAACAATACTGAATCATCGCCCAATCTAAGAGAATTATATCATAATGTAGTGCGGCGAGCACGAGCCACGCCGCCGCGCCGCCGCGCGCCGAACCGGCGGCGAGAGCTTGGCATAGCAGCGCGACCGTGATTTATCCGCTCGGAAGGTGCGGATAACATGAGCTGCTTGCCACCATACCTATCTCTTAATCCGGGGTAATTGGACATTATATTCTAGAAACCACATAAGGGTGATCGCTTTTGTTCAGACATTACTCTTATGCGCGAAATCTAATGACACAATTCATGTACGCTTGGCACTCGAAACATCATCATTGAGCTTCTGTGATGTTTGAACATGACAGGCGGCAAGCTATTACAGATAGTGTATGCGAGCAACATACATCTGCAGATTACTATTCACTAGCATTTTGGGTGTCAATCAAACCTGCGTCTTCGGATTTCCATGCGTCTCAAATCTGATCGTTTCGAATTCATCGCCTTTGATACTCCGCCGTTCCAATAAACTCGTGTGAAACATTTCACCAAGTTATTTTAGTACCTTACTGATCCCACACACAGTCTTTCTCAAAACACATGATATCAGTCACATTTTTCTCGTACAAATGTTTGAAAAGTAAGATGTTGAACTATGTTAAAATACACAAAGAAATATTTAAGAATTTTGTTTTAAACATTTACTTTGGCCGTAACATCGGTCGGGTTGCATGGTAAACTGTAGTTAACACCTAGATCTATAATTAGGCGTCTAGGCGTTACGCTGTGTGTAAATTTAAAATAATTATAATTAAGTACTCGAGGTGAGGATGTTAATCGTCCGTTAGCTGCAGCTAACCTTTGTGATTTATGTCGAGTGCTGTGCGTGGGCGCAGCGCAACGAGCGAAGTAAGTATTGTCTGTGTTTTTTGTAGTCTTGCAGAATTCGTTGTTAGTAATATGCTCACTAGTGAGTTAATAGATTTGTGATCGATTTAAAAATCATTAGCAGTTTCTGAACATGTAATTTTGTAACCAAAATCAGTAACGTCACACTTGACGTTTTCGGTCGAATCCTGGATTTCTGAAAGTATATTAATCTAAAGGCCATATTAGGGCGACAGGTACAAACTTGCCTGTTTGTGTCGGTGCATGCTTGTCGCCTTGACCGCGATGCGGGTGCAGCAGACTGTGGGTCGCCGCACGCATGCGCAGCGCCCTGCGCGCGCGCAACTTATCGCACTCCAGATTAGTCTTAGATGTAATTATGTAGATGATGTAATGTAACGTTAAATAATGACATCGTAGGCTTAGGTCGATACAGTCTTGATTTGATTGTTATGTTTGTCATTTAGATAGTTCTTTTAATATGGATCACCAATAAATAATTAACGATTGTTGATGGATCCGTTCCACCTCAATGACTCTGTATATTTTCTGTAATTTTTTGGTTTGTACTTAACATTTAAATTATAATCATCAAACATACTAGAATACTTGTTAGTATTTATACGTTAATTTAGTCCCAAACGAAGGACGATATACCACTATCGTGAGTAAAGACAACCAAATACGGGCAGATTTATAAAACTATTAAAATACTAATTGAATTCCATCCAATTTTGATGATGAAAAATATTATAGGAAAGGTCATGTCTACCAAAGCTACCAAAATATCATGTTACCATATCGAGCGTCCACCTGGTCTCGGGCTAGTGTTGTAACACGGGCAAGGCGATGCATCAGAATAGCCTGTTGTGCAACGCACCCCGCCGGGCCAAGGTCCCACCGAATTAACTCCACCGCACCACGCACAGCCCGCTAACTGACCCATTTCTATGTGCACTGCAATACACTTGTAACACTAACATTTGTGGAGAATGTCCGCCAGGTCGCCGCTCTAAAGGTCGCCTCAACTGGCGCACTGGCGCACTGGCCAAAGTGCCCAATCAAATCGGGTTCGATGCCCGCGCCGAATAAATATTTGTGTGCTCCATAGATTCCGGCTATGTGGAAGTAAGTACTGTTGCAATTAGAGGATTTTACTGATCAATCAAATGCTTTAGAATCTTACCATCTTACATTTTTACACATGTTAGTTTACATACATACAACAACATAAAGATGTGTCAAGGGTTAACCCGTTTCTTTTAGCCTAAAATAGTAAAAACCCATAACCCATGTGAATCATGATACGATTATTAAATATTAAGACGTCTTTTATGCAATCCTCGCCGCATACGAATATGGATTAGATAGAATCGAGTTAATTTCTTTCAAATTCACGACACACAAAGACTAAGTAGAAGCCAAAAAATAGTGGTAATGTATACCGGTATGTATACCTAGTCCATTGTTGTTGGTTTTCCGCAAACAATTTGCCAAGTGCATAGTAAGTGTCATCGGATTCGAGCCGTCACACTGTTGTTATGAGCGGCATGTTCGCCAATCACATCGTGATCGATGTGCATGTTGGCCGCCAACTCGCCAGCTCCGACTCTGTATGTGAATTGAAACATTGCCTGTTACATTCTGTTGGCTTTCACAAAAGCACTAAGCTTTCCTACAAGCCCCTAAAAAGTTCTTTTGAAAAGGAATTGAATCAATGAAAACGCAGAAATAGTAATTCAAGCAAATCCGTGTAACATCATTGTAGGCGATGATCTCATTACCTATTTTTGTAGTAAACTAGTCTACACATTGTTGATGCTCGTTTGTTTTCACAATTCCTCACAAACGAATAAACATTACTTTCCAATAGATAAATAGACGAGTGTACACAGAGTGCTGGAGCGCGATAAAGGCGAGAATGTTCGCAGAGGTCAGGCGGTGGCGTGACGCGTGACGCGCGAGGTCAAGGGTCACGCTGTTACGAGGCATTAGATCACTGCTGCTTAATAAACGGGAATAACAACATACAGCCGATGTAAACAACTCGATGCTGTGTGTACTACTCCACTGTTACTTAGCAAGTTGCGTTCTGTTTACTAAACTGAATGTATAATGGTGATATGCAGTTGACTCTGTCGGATCCTGTAAATTAATTGGTACCATGAGCAAAAAATGAGCATGAATCTTTTTTAATTAGTTCCAAAATTCAAAAGAAATTCCATTAGTTTATTACGGTTATTGTTTATTGGACACCAAGACTAGCTTATAGAAGGATCTTAGGAAAATTTCTATGTAAAGGTACATGCAATGCAAGATAGTAAGCTGGCCGGTGTCGTTATCCGTGTGTGGTCTGATTATCTCGCCGGCATTTATTTAATTAAGCCCGTCTTTGCGGCGTTCCCGGCGCTTGCTGTAATTCTATGTGTTTATGTACGGTGAATTAACTCCAGTGTGTAGTGCCGACGCGTAAACCAACACCCTTATTATAAAACCATAAGGTTCATTTTCGCCTCGTTTTTACTCTTAAAGGTGCTGTCTAGCTAGTTGATGTATGAAGTTGTTTCTTCAACGTCTAGTCATTTGCAAACTCCTTGTTAAGTGCAACTAGTTTTGTTGAGTGGAGTGCTCTCTCGCACGACCTAGCTTGTTCTGTACTTGTTACATATTCATACAAACCACTTAACGAAAGCGTTCAGTTCTATAAATAATTAAATGTCGATTTCTTCAACAATAATATGTATGGACGTCATGAGTATCGATAGTTCGATAGTTGTGCTTATCCTGTGCTCGGTAACAAGGCACATGCGTCCTATCAGCGTGGAATGTAGCCTCGAAGGCCGAGACGCTGGCGTTGCTCAACAACACAAGTGTGTCAAAGGAAACTCCCGTGCTGCGGGCATCGGAGTGCATTAATTGTAGGAAAATCACCGGCGCGCGCGCACCCGGCCCGCGAGCGCTGACACCAGCCTGCGCGCACTCGCCGCTAACTCTCTAAGTTTCCATTGTTATCGCTTACATTTAATTATAGATTCGAGGTTTAAGATGATACTCCTTTATCTTATCATACTTTTGAACGAGTATTTCACAATTTTATGACGATTTAACAATCAACTATTACGAAAAGCAATTGTTTTCGTTTTCATTGAGCTATTATTATGCGGTAGATTACGTGAGGAATGCGGAAATTACTGTTGTTGTTTATAACGCCGTTAAAGGTAATTAAATAAACAGCACACTTTGTAATAGGAAACCTGTAGCTTGCGATTGATGCCTCTAAATATTCCTACATTACCTACATTGTGTACAATGGAAGAGAGATTGAGATTGTATTAGAAGTGTGATTTACAAATATATTGCTCTATTAACCGTGTTTCCGGCAACACATAACATTGAGCACACTAAGTAGCGCTCGGGGCAGTCGCTCGCACTCGCTCACTACACAGCTCCACCTAATGAGTCCCCTTTTTGCGAAGTAAACACGCGCACGTTAGTGTACTACATCCAATTGATTTCTTTTTGCTCTGGATGTTTGCAAATGTAATTATGACTTGTTTCGTGGCTGCTTAACTAACAGTATTGGTTAGCGTCGTGTAGTACATGTTAATCACTAAAGTTTCGTGTTTTTTGTAGAACGTTGTACAAGTAAATTGCTTTTATATCCTCATCTTGTCTCGAAATGTATTCAAGACTGCTTATAGCTCTATGTAATTAACAAACATTTTCCTTATTAAATCATACACAAATTGATTCTTGGAGCACCTTTGAACAGCCGCTTTGTAATAACGTTTGACGTGACATTACAATTCATTTATCAGAATCATATCGAACACGCTCACACATCAACAGGGCCACTATAATTGCTCTTGTTTCTGTGTAATTGTTGTAAATACATCGTACTGAGAAATGCTCCGGCAATGTCACCCGCGGGGGGCAGAGCGGGGTGCGGGGGCTGCGGGGAAGAGATGCCAGCTGACCGTTATCAGCGGAAGGGCGACGACCTCGCCGGATGCGTTATCAGCTAGAGTTGACCACGCGTCCACGCTTCTCATCCCACACCCACTTCTCGGTACCGCTTATCAAGGACTTAGGGCTATATTTCACCGGGACACCATGGCGGCGCAACCAGTTGCGCCACCGTGGTGTCCGTAAGCTACCAAACTAGACACCATACAGACACCAGAGTCGCCACACTACACTGAAGATAGAGTCAAAATGGACGTTGAAGAGACAGCACTACTGCTGTATGTAAGTAGGAAAAGAGCGTTAAAGAGAAAAAAGAAACAGTGGTGGGTTCATCCTTATTTCGCTGTAAGAAAGGACAATTCGTTAACATATACGACGATCTAAGAAGATATCCGGATAAGTTTTTTGGCTATGTGAGGATGTCCTTGAGTCTTTGATGAGTTGTGTGAACATGATTTGTTGAAGCAAGACACAATATTAAGAAAATCAACCGTGGCGGCGCAACCAGTAACATTCTGTGCACGCGTCCGAGTTGGTCGCGCCGCCAAAATTGGTTGCGCAACCAAACGGACACCAGGTGAGTAACTCTCTATAGAGCTGTATACATTTTGTTGGTAGCGGCGACTGGTTGCGCCGCCATGGTGTCCCCGGTGAAGTATAGCCCTAACTGTCCCCGCTTCCCAGCCACTTCGGATGTTTGTGTTGACAACTATGCGTTGTGTTTAGTCCATTACCTGTTTACTTAGTGCTCACTTATAATGTTTATGTGAGTAACCGGCAATGTCTGTACTAGTGACGACCAAACAAATGAACGGCTTACGTTTGGGAAGGGTTAAATGACTAACAATAAAGAAGACTATGTCAAATAGTTTGTAACTACTTCTTACTTTCTGGTCCACTCTTGGTTAGGTCCTTACCTTCGAATGTATTGGCTTAAGTAAATGCGAAATGAATGTGAACAATGAGTTTGTGTTTATATTTTAGTGTGGTAAATAAGACCTTAGTTTACAAAATCACTCCAGTGCATCAAAATCACTCTCAAACTGATTAGACATCAGATTTTATACAAAAACCGTATTAAGAATACTGACTGTATACAAAGAGCTATAACACTGGAACAGGGAATTATTGTTTCCTCCGTCAGTACGTCGATTTGAGGACGATGTCCACTTTTTAAATATTAATTAACAACTAAATGTCAATCGTCTGTGTTATGAATTAGCGAAGTTGTTTGATGCAGATTGACGCCATTCTGTAGCGGGTGACGCAGTCGCGGCTCACATCTGCCAAACTAACCACCACGCATGCGCCACTTGTGCGCCCCACTCATATATCAACAATAACTAATGTGCTCAGTAGCGACTCTAGCCTGTACCCAATTACTGATCGTTTCATATTGTAATATCTAAATAATATGAACTCGTAACACTTGGTCAGTGTGCTTGAAAACAACTTTCAAATCACGTTTAGGACAGAACACGTGATTACTACGAGCCCACCGATTAGCATGCATCATTTAGATATTTACATCAACACATCATCGTGTATACCGTTTCCTAATACCGCCTATCATATTCACATAAATAAAATATTAACGCTATTATCGATTCCGCCGAGTTCCAATGTCTATCGTACAAGTTCACATTAGATTGTAATAGCTGGGTCGTGGCGAGCTGTCAGGCGGCGCGGCGTTGCGTGGTCGGCGCGGCCGGGGATCGATGAGGCTATTAAGTAACATTACAGGTGCGCAGTGGCCCAAGTTCAGGGCCGCGCCCGCTCTGCCTACACGAGCCGCTCGGTCTCCGCGGCGACGCATCACAACCCGACACTCACGCTTATGCATCAATATCTCTTTCAACGTTTATTTTTGACAAGCTTCAGGGTTGTCAACCGTCGGACACTTTTTCACACAAATTAATTTCTTTGAAAAAACAATCGTATTTCGATGTGTGCCACAATGAGAGGCGTGTCTATAGTTCTCTGATTTGTACATATATTTCGTCTAATGACGTGTAAGCGTTGAAAACGTCATTCACAAATACGATAATTGATTGGCATCTGTTCACTTGCCAAGAAAAGAACGTTTGTGTTTAAAATGTACGCGTCTAGACGCTGTATTTCAGTTTTACAATTTTCAGCATGACCCTGTAAATGAACTCACATTTCAACGATTGGACTACAAAATAAATTCCTTGAGGTATCAAAATAAACTCACATAAACGCGAATAATGGTTTTACAAAAATAAAATGTTCACATTTCTTTGCTTTGCGATATTTTAGCTTACACATTATCAGTTATTTTTAGCTAGCTATAAAGTGCGATCGAAATCACGCTGTTATCAACCCTAGTGGCATGGTGTGTGAGGCAACACTGGTGGATAAAAATAGCAGTATGTAAAAACTTGCTCGCGGAAATCCTATTTGTATAGACATGAAAATAGAAGTTGCGACAACGGCCGCTCGGAACGCGAGCGATTTCAGCAGTTCTCGGGCGCCGACACTTGCACTATTGCCCATCAAACTGTCTCGCGGCTAAATGCAGACTGTTCATACCTGCAGGCAGGATACTAATAGCGGGCACTTCCAAACACCAAGCCTTAAATGATTTCTAGACAATTTCCTGGTATATTGTGCTACATAACCATGAGTTTCAATATTGCGATCTTTTCTTTTCGGATGAAATCGTTCTTTATCACATCATGAGTGTTTTCTGGGTATTTTGTATCTTAACTAATCTAATCTATTTCTTTACAGGTAAGAGTCGAAGCAAGGAAACTGGAGTAATCGGCCTGCATTAGATATCGTAATCGGCTCCTATATATAGCAGTAAGTGATAAGCGCGTGTGACGTGACTCACAATATTTATATGTGTTGTCGCGGGTTATCTTCTCTGATGGAGATTTTAATTTGTTTCGCAGTGGGACTGTTTGCCTAGTGCCCGTGTAGTGGTAGATGTAGGAATTAATGACAGATGATGTTGGTACGAGGTAGAGTTGATGAAAAAAAAACATTAATTTCTTTATCAGTCGCAAACTTTTTCTTCAGAACCCTTTTTAATTTTAAGAAACTACTGAAGTCGTTTAATGCCTGGTCTAAATTAAAGTGTTGGTGGTTGTCTACATCAAATCCTCCAACCGAACATCTTCCAATATATTATTTTTTGTCTATTCGAATAATTTCTGGAGTGTTAACTTCAGTAGTCCTAACGGGCTCCGGGACTTTAAGTAAAAAAGCTCTTGAACACCTTTAACTTTAAACATTACTATGTGTCCCAGTGCGTTTTAAACAAATAAACATATTACAATTCTATAATAGTGAATGTTTTATATAGGCACGATAATAGATATCCGCGACTGTGGGACTGCGTAACCAAACCAAAACATATCACTTCGATACCAATACAGATAGTATTAGTTATGGCGCAGCGCTCGCTATAATTAGCACCAGTTATTCCAATTCATTGCCTATTATACAATCGTTAGGCTCGCGGTGATTATTGTGTGAATACTACGTAATTAGTCTATTTTCAGACGCTTTTATCAGTTGCTAATGTTTTTATACTTAGATTCTTATTTGGGTTATCTCGACGTGGACTCAATAGTTAGCCGAAAATAATTATATCTATGTAGTTTGGGTGAACCTTAGGAGGCTTTCCAGTACGTCAAAATAAGTACTGTTACAGTTTTGCGAATCCTTAATGTCGCGAATTCGACCCGCACTTGCCTGTTTTTTTTAAACATATTTTTATCACAACTCAATAAATAACACAATTGTGTTCATTTTCTAACCTACTACAAACGAAAAACTAATCGCAAAACCAAAATGAATTATTGATATCTCTCGGTACTCACAAAAAATTGAACAACAATATTGTAACGATGTCGACATGCCTATAATGTTAACTAGTGTTATTATTAGCGCACCATTGTCTAGGCAACATGGTGTGCCGCTGATATTGTCCGCGAGCTATTTATAGACTGCGCTCATGTGAATAATTAGGCGTGACATTAATGTTAAGACTCTATTTGGAGTTTTGTCAACAAGTATTCAAGAGAGGC
This sequence comes from Trichoplusia ni, assembly GCF_003590095.1. Taxonomy (NCBI): domain Eukaryota; kingdom Metazoa; phylum Arthropoda; class Insecta; order Lepidoptera; family Noctuidae; genus Trichoplusia; species Trichoplusia ni. The sequence goes on from NC_039493.1 coordinate 2,845,708, forward strand.
TTGCTTTGGTAATGTCTGTGTAGGTATCCTTACTTACTGAACTTGTCTAAATTGTTTATTTTTCCATTAAAGCACTTAGGAAGCAACGAGGGCTGGGCGAATCAAGGTCCTGTCCACTTTGATTTGACATTCAAGAAGTACTACTTAGTAGCCCAATTTGAATAAATGTTTTTTTTTTGTTGAGGTCATTCAATTTGGCAAATACCAATTTTGATTCACAAATAACAGTAGTTTTTTCATGATACAAAGCGATAATAAACGCATTTAACAGTCAACCAAAATATATTGCATATTATTTATGAAACAATAACGTACCTGAAAATATTGTTATAATATTATACGTTAACAACAGCTTGACGTACATATATTGTGATACACTCAAGGAAAATCTCGGCTGTACCGCGCGCCTTAACATTGTACCGGGGGAATTACTCCACTCATATATTTTATATTTCCTGGTATACCTGTTCATACACCTATGTGAGCAGGTTTGACGAAAATACTTTATTAAATATCATGCTGACTGACCATTCAAGGTATTTATCTGTGAAAAACATTAAAATTTCTTAAAATTAAATTGTCATTTAGTTCGAGTCATGTATAGTTAAACTGCAAGAATGCGCTAAATTAATTCATCTATTTTATGGCACCCACATATATCCACGATCGCTTGTCGCGCTATTTAAAGCCATTTACAATTAAATACCAAAACAGGTCTCACATTGAAGCGACCCCTAAACTGCTAGGTCACATTAATGTTCCAAAACTAATAATAGAATTCGTATTAGGAACAAGTTTTTATAAGTAGATTTAATCGCAGGACATCGGCCACACGTGACGTGAGCTGAGAGGCTCTATTTATACTCCGGCCTGTTCTCGAGTGGCTGCATACATTACAATAACTTTGTATACGTATGGAGAAACTATTCATATAATATTAGTATCAGTATGTCCATATGAGTGTTACAGTATAGCATATCATTAGTGGGAATAGTATCGGTATTCTAAACAAACCCACTTAGTTCTGTTTACACTTTAATGTTTAACAAAATATGCGCGCATTTGTTATTGTAATTATACTATTATTGTACACTTGCGCTAGTTACCGACTATTTTGTAATGCATTCAATTGTCGCTATGTGGGCGGACAGTCTGAGTACATTTTACTCCTAATACCTCCTATCCTACTCTTGATGATGATTGATTTTAAGTTTTCAACATGTTTATTCAAAGTATAGGTGATAAAAATCAGATGTTATGAGCTGTGTGCAAGTATTTTTAGTTTAAACAATTTGTTTTATGCAAAAAGTCGTTTTAAATAAACTATAAAAGATAAGTACGGAATAAAAATATCGTCTTCTCGGCTATCGAAGGTCGACTTGTTCTGGGGGCAGACCCGAGCGAAGTCACTCAGTAGCGTCGATCATTCGACTGGCGAACGAATAATTAATTTTAATGATATTAATTTGTCGTTTAATCATAAACATAGAAAGGGGATAAGAGATATCGTCTTCCATTTCACGTAGGGCAATAGTACAGAATGTAAATATCTGAAGCAAGTATTGTTTATTTCTCCAGAATAGTCTATCAACAGAGAAACTACATTGGTGATGTTTAAACTTGAATTTGGCTAATAGTAATTAAATTTCAGCTTTATTTTTTAAGGAAAATATCATTACAAATGACACACTCGTTGTTTAGTCATCTATAATTAGCTTGGTCAGTGTGTGCGCTGATTTTTCCTTGTGCATAATGTAAACAGTGCAGCTTTGTTTGATTTCTTATAAATAGAATCGTACGAGTGTTATCGCTACCGTGACTGATTCGGGCACGTTTTTGTCAAGTTATTTCTGTAAAAGTATATATTTGCGATATTGGCAATGATGGATTAGACAGAGCTGACGATTTATCGTTCCTGTGAAAATATGTATTCAGAATCACTGGAGCATTCAGTTTTGATCATTAAGTTCTAGCATCTAATCGTACTCATAGTAATTGATAATCTTGTTAGGTAATCATACACAATAGACAACTTCAGCCTATAAACCACAGATGACATTTAAATAGCATTAGACACAATGAAAACGATTCAAACGTTTGAGAATGAATTATGGAGGTATTAAAATCTAACACGTAACTGTTTTGCCAAGCAATCAATAGCGCTCAGCTATTACCCGCTAAGAATGGAAGCCGAACATGAACATAACACAGTTGTTATTCAGTGATAAAACACAGAAATAGCCGCGTTATTGCCGCTATAAATATAGAAACATTGACAGGAAAACTCTCGTAAATATCACGTGTAAAAATAGCCAACAACCATTGTTTGGATTATGTCCGTTATAAATAACTTTAGCGCCGTACTTTATGTGCTAGTTGGCGACATATTCGCGCTCTATGTACTGCACACGCTATACCATACTGCAAGTATGATTGTATATAGAGACTGTGCGAAAGACACGGAGTATGAGTGAAATGATTTTATACATAATAAATTATTGGAATATTTATCGTACCTGGGCATATATATAACAACTAGCTGTTGCCCGCGACTTCGTCCACGTGGTTAGAATTTTCCCCATTTTCCATTGTATCTTCGCTCCTATTAGTCGCAGCGTGATGTTATATAGCCTATAGCCTTCCTCGATAAATGGTCTATTCAACACAAAAAGAATTTTTCAAATCGAACCAGTGGTTCCCGAGATTAGCGCGTTCAAACAAACAAACAAACAAACAAACTCTTCAGCTTTATATATTAGTATAGATATTGCACAGCACCGATACCTGAATTGTTCAACTCGTACTTGTGCGGAAGTACAAACCGAAGAGGAAGACTCAGAAAGAAGTCTTCTACCCAGAAGTACACAAGAGCAGGGTTCGATCACGACAAGCTATCTTCCAGTTCTTGATACACTTTATTTAAAAATAATAATGAAAAAATCATAAAATGTTCTGTGGAAATAGGAAGTCATACTTCACGGGCTGATTGTTCTGAGGTCTGCCCTGTACTTAAGTTCAAAGTTGTTCTGAAGTTGGTTCCGGTGCCATAAATAACACCAGCACAGACCCCGTCGCCTTCGGTGACACAGCAAGATTTTAGGATAACAATAATGTCATATTTTTAGCTTCTGATCGCAGTGACTGGGCAGTTTCTCTTATGCTTCCTGTTTCTTATGTTACGCTTGATGTTGTGATAAATTCGATGTAAGAACTTCATAATGATGAAGTTAATACTAGATCGATAAGAACACCAAAATGTTTCTTTAAGTGCAGTGTTATACTTTAATGATTTTACATCTGATTATCCGAAGAACCTTTACTTTTTATGTCCCATTATCTTCGATCTTTAGTCGAGCATTGATTGCCCTCTTAATACTCATTACACTGCATTTAATGAGTTTACCACATCATTGCTAGTCGGTTCTCATAATAACGCAGACCTTTAGCATCGTTTGTTTTACCATTGTGCTCTATAATTAGAACGATATTTTTCCTCTATGTTTTTTCAATGAAGCATTTTTTCCGTCATTGATTGTACGGAAATACGTTTTATATGTAAATAACTCAATGGCTTGAATTAATACTGTGTTTAAAAAGGAGAATATATCCATTAAGTATTACTTACTGGTGTCGGTTTCTCTTGCTAATTTTTATTCAAGATTGAGGATTTTTGGATTGTTTTGATCTCGTTGCCTTTTTTTAACCTTAACTCGGTGTCCATAACAACATTAGTCTGTCTGTTTCATCTGCCTATACGCAGTATTTTGTTATACTGTTTTTTTTTTTTATATTCAAATCCATTTGATTGTTTGTTTGGCTCGCCCTCGCACTCCATCGATACGTCGGCTATAACTCGGCGGCTATTTTTAGCCGGCGGCTTCAATCACGCTGCGTAGTCGTGTAACTTTATATATAGGTTATATGTACATGGGTTACTTTTTGTTTTATTTTTTATTTGATTCGCGATAACCTTTACGGTTGTAATTGTGCAGATAGTAGGCAGAGTTCCAAGCCCCTCTGTACATGGAAAGCGGCAGACGTGTCCATCATCAGCTGGTTATTGCTGTACCACTTTTTGCTTACTTAACGACAGCTTCAAATAGGATTTCAATAGTTTCTGATTGCTACCCGACCCTAATAAGTGCAGCTCTAAATGTTTTCAATACCATATTTCCAAAACAGATTTCGTTTAATCGCATATCATTAAAGTAAAACTGTTTCGTACTCGAGCATAATCTGACTTGATCACCCAACATTAAGATGACTTCAGTTCAAAAGTATGATTTGTTGTCCGAATGTGCGTTTCACTGAGAAAACAGTCCAATTCAGGGTGGTTGTCAACCTATACATGATCATTTTGATATACATTAAGACTTATAGTAAGACTTAATGTATATCAAAATGATCGTGATTTTAATCTGTTCGTCTTTTGTTTGAACAGGTGCCCCGTCGCCTTATAGTGGCATAAGGTTGTCTATTAACTGTTTCGTATAAAATTGTAAGCCCGGCTGTGGATTTATAATTTTATATCTAGATAAAAGCCTTATCTTTTATGCCAAAATATCCATATAAATAAAAGTTCTTGGCGTCATATTCATAATGACTATTCAAAATTTAGTATTTTTTCGAAAGTCTGAGTCTGGGTTTTAGCTTCCAGTTCCATGGCGCCGGAAATCATAAAAATGACTGACACGCTCATTCCGCTAAAATGTTAACGACCATAACCTATTTCCCACGGTCGAATGTTAATGGGAAATGGGACGCTTCGGTGTTTGCCAGCCTGTCAACACTGCGAAAACCATCCGGATGGGCGACGGTTTTGTAATTAGCTCCGATATAAATAATAAAGACAAAGTCAACGGCTTGTTAATAAATAAAACATGCAGTTTTTACTCTGTTTCTAAAATTACCTACCTATTATTAAGCCGCTTGCCAGCTACTTGCACGTAACTAAATACAAGACGTAATTATTTTTGCAAAAATGTAAACGTATACAAGGTTATGTTTAAAGGTGTTTTGAACAGCGTCAACGTTATTATTTCGAAATTAAAACGCCAATCGGTAAAGCTAAAGAAATACAAAATCTTTGTATTTGTTGCATCGTCTAACAATACGGGGCCCAAAATAGCTCCTTGTATAACCATGTCTGGGAATAAACGTAGTGGGAAAGTATCGACCGAGCTATTATTAGTTCCTCCGAGCCATCTTGTTCCACTCTTTGTTGGTTTAAAATAACAATAGTAGCCTCTCCCCGCTCCCCGCGTGGTTGGAGTTTAACTCGAAATATTTCTGGTAACCATCTAACTCCGATGGAAAGATTTTAGTTAAGCAATCGATTGAGCGAGCACGACTTATCTTTAACTATTTAATTCGACTTTGAACTAGATGCACATTAATTGTGTCATTAAGTATTCATTTCGATCTCGTAAATTACCGCATGAAATGTTCTTGATAACAAAGAGTATAAAAAGGATTGGGCCAAAATTATTACTGTAACATGTCTTTATTGTATCACTAACATGCATGTCTAAAAACATATTGTAATTACGATGACCTAAATATTAAATATATTCTTAATATCCACTACCAATTGGTAACTTTGTGTAAACACTTTGAATATTTATCAAAAAGATTCTTAAAAGAAGTCTTCCAAATCATTAGAGAAATTCTATAAAAACACGATATTAAAAAAATCCACTAAGAGTCGGTGATTCCCGAATTAGTACAGCTAAAAATAACTGTACGGAATGCGCCCATCTGTTTATAGAGCAAGCGGGGGAGATTTACTAGTCTATTTGTGTTTAGCATGGGGGACAGGTCCCGACAGGTTGACAAAAAAATTGAACTTGTTCAGTGACAAGTGAATGAGAGGGTTGAAACAAGTGAAGTGTGTCAGGGTTTGTTGACTGTGGGCAAGTGTGACTTTGGGCTAGTGTAGTAGTGAGCGTGGCGCTGTGGATACACGCGGCGCTAGTGTGGGCTTACGAAGTGGATGAAGTGATAAATGTGCAAACCTGGCTGTTTACGTGAATATTTTAAAAGGTAAATATATAGCAAATTCTTAAAAAAACAATTTCTCTTTAATAATTTTTCGGAACACAATTTCCTAAACTGAAAACAGTTGACAACATTGTTAAGATCTGCATCCAAACAAAGAGTATTCACCCATGACTCAATAAGATCGTTAACATTACTAGCCTTTGTAGTAATTATACCTCGTCTATATATAGCAGTGATTCACTCGTACCTACTCTGTGCCCGCGGCCTGCCACTGCGCCTGCGCGATAGTCCTCCACTATACCATACATGTGGCTGCATGGCCTAATTCTTACACATGTGTCAAATTCATGCTCGTCTGTTTTGTACGTCAATAGGAAAATTAAAAATAAGCTCTTTTTAGTTTTTTAAATCTCTTTGTTCGATATGTTGGTTATTTTTTAATCGCATAAAGTTATGATGTATGGATAAATATCGCATAGTAACTAATACAATGTAAACAAAATTATCCTCCAATAGGTTCCTACATTTTCAATCGGAAAACAATCAAATTAATTCAGTAAAATTCTATCTTTTATATTTATGTTTCATCAATTGGAAAATGAAGTAGCTCCAACCCAATAAGTCTTTCATTTAGACACAGTTTTCGGATGTCATTTGAGATGGAATCTGCATCGTATGCGATCGAGCATGTATGTAGTTCTAATATGTTCGTACATCGAGGTGTTATTATAAATTGGGGCGGACGCGGCGCGCGGCCTGCAGCTCGCGCCGGTTCACAGAAACCAGAATTTCTGCGAACTCCGAAATACACGAAACTTTACTGCGTGGGAAACTGCAACACTGCGCGGTGTTTTAAATATAATCAGGTTTATGTTAAATTGATTTGTTATTGATATAATATGTAGTCAAATAATATGGTTCTACTTACGAAAAATGCCTACAACTTCTAGCACTAATACAGCAGGCAGTTATTTACATATTATATTACGTATAAAGCTACATTTTCCAAGTTAAATGACTAAGGGTTCTTAGGAAGTCCGTAATTGAGTTCCGAGGAAGCGATCGACAGCACTATTTTTACATGAAGGTTAAGTTCAGCGGTAAGTAAGTGGAGCCGCAGTCACTCATGTTTGCATCTTTCATATTTTAATAGCTTCATTTTGCCCTGAACTCACTTTAATTGGTTTCCAATAAGTGTCATTGTTGAGATCGATAGCAATGTAGGCCAAGAGCCCATGAATCTTTAATTTTACTGAGAAGCATTCTAGAGTTCGGGTTGAAGGTTGAATGCCTATGAATTTATATGGAAACAATTAATCCAGCTATAACAGAATGATATCAGTCGCACGTGCATAAAACTGGCTTTCACCTAGTATTTAATTTTACGATTTAAAGGTTTACTGGTGACGGCGTTTTCGAAGCCTACAGTTTGTAGTACATGCGATGTTGGACAGTAAACTTCAATGATTTAAGCGATCAGCTCAACCTTGTACAATGCTAGTGCTATAAATGTCAGAGTAGTAACGAACCGTACAAGAACCGTTTAAGTAGATCATAAACAGAGTGAGGCAGTGTTGCCGCCAGCCGCTGGTCAATGAATCGCGTCGCGGCCGCACGCACCGCGCCGCCGCGAGTACGCGCCGCTGCCGCGCTGCCGAAACGATTCCCCGCGACGTTATTTTTACATACAAATATTTTTAGTCTGTATGTTTTTAGTTCTTACACCATATCAGACGCCGCTTTTTTGTTTAAGTTTACCTCTTAAAAGAGAAACAGTTTTTTATTATTAATTTAATATGTATTCAATGTACTATTTATAACAATTATGTTGTTGTCTATGAATCAAATTACTATCAATATTTTATGATTCAAAACGAGAAGGAGGCAGTTTACGTAAACAACAATTTGAAAGGTTTTTTCCTTAACCATTCTAGTCGGGTATTGGCTGGCTGTAGCTGAGCACTTGGCATGCGCGAGGCACCTCCGCCGCATGTCCAACATTAAATCTAAAACGAACATCAATAAAGACACCAAACTCAAATCCATTTCTAATCTTTCCGGTGGCTGCTGCATTTAGCTGTTTGAAAATAGCAGCGGACGCAGCGCCTGCGCATACTGAAACAAACTGTTTACACATACAGAAATAGATCGAGTTCGCTTCTGAATGTGGAACGGGTGAACACTTGGCTTTTATGGTGAGTTATTTTTGTTTGGTGGAGCGCTGCGCCCAGGAGCCAGCAGTCGGGAGCGAGGGATGCGGCACCGGCCGCCACCGAGGCGTGTAGCCTCACTACAACATGCGTCCAATTACAAAGTACTTTAAACCCGACCATTATAAATATTCATCCAAATAAACAATCCATACATAATTAAAATAGTAATAACCTTTGTGTCCAATTTTATTCCAAATATTCTCGCAACCGTTGTAAAAAATTACATCTATTATACTTCATGAACGGTTGTATCACGTGGTGGAAAGCCACGTGTAACCGAGTTTTTGCGCCCTTTGCTAACGTAGAACAAAAACTTTGAAATGAGACGACTACGTAAAGTTTGAATCGTAATCAAAATATGAATTGTTAAGGTCAACGAGGTCCAAAGGTTGTTTTTAGGTAATTATTTTCGTTTTCCTTATCCTATAACCCCATTTGGAAACGTGTTTCCTGTCTTCAAAAACATGAACTTCGCTGTTAAGACTTCTGATATTTACTTTTTTTTTACAACGAGTATATTTGAAACTTGATTCCAAAGGAAAACAATACAAATTAGAATTCAACGTGCTAGGTCGAAGTCAATGTAATTTAAAGAAGTACATTGATATACAATTTAACATAATGCTAATGATGTATATAGATTTACGTAACATACAAGTATTAACACATTGAATAAGATCTTTTCGTTTCCCAATTTACAAAGAATGTAGTAATCATCAAAACGTGTCTGGATTCCTCGAGTGTTAGCAAACAGTGAGTACAGGAGGGCAGGGTCGCGGACTCGCCGTGTCTGCGATGTTTTGATGCATTGCAGGTCGGCGGCGGCGCGGGCGGCGTCGCGGGCGGCGTCGCGTGTCGCACTATAGCGTACACAAACTGATTTCCGCGAACTGATAAAATAATTCGACTGTGTCACGTTTCGTAGCTCGCGTGTATGTTCTATTTTTAAAACTCAATAATTTCGCTGTGTATTGTGCTCGTTCTCGTTTACTCGAGCATTGTGGTGGTCGAGTGCGACAAGGACGGCGCTACAGAGGCGCGGGCGGGGCGCGTCCTTCACTTGTCGCGCGGCGCGTTGCCGGCTGTTCTAAATATAGGCGGCGGGGTGCGGGAGGGAGCGGGGGGCAGGAGGGGGAGCGGGGCGCGGGGGGAGAGACTGCTTTGTTGATCTAGCTTTGTTGTACTTCTGTCATTATTATACTCTGTGGTTTGCAAATGACTTATTGAGGTTTGGCCAAGGTCTAGCCAAAGTCGCTGTTAGTCCGCGAGCCGGATGTGGAGCCTTCACAAACGAGGCTCGCGGTGAATAACGACCACAGATTAACTTAAAATTAAAATGAATCGTTATTCATACAAACTTCATTTTATTACACGAAATAAAATCAGCAATAAATAAGTCGTCATTAAATTTATTTAGAACGAAAGCGCGTGCGCAGTTGAACAACCTCAAAGTGAGTGTATTTTCGGAGGACACACTTATTATACTTTTTAGTGTGACGAGCGAAATATTTACATGTAACAATATCATTATGATTTCAGGAATTTCTTTGTTTTACATATGTATTGTATAGTTATCTGGTTTGAATTGCTTCCTTTATGACCGTACTGATCGAGGCGGAAACATAATCATTAAAATTAACAGGATTCTTACGGTTTTCTGATTACCTATATATATATTTTTTGTTGAGTCAGTAAATACTTTGTACTCTATGTTTCGTATAATTCTGATAATAAATAACATCTCCAAGAGTTCCACCTCGAGAAGTCTTACGAAGCACCTTTCACATTACACATCTACGCTAGTCTAGCGCGTAGACAGACGTAGCGTAGAAAGTGCTACGTCTGTAGCGGACGCGTCCCGCTCGTAGTACGCTAACAATTCCCGTAGATTGTAAAGTTTTCGTAGCGGGCTACGAAGTATGTTACAATTTTCTTTGTGATTAGCGTTTTTGAAACCAATGATAATATGGCAACAATAAGCAAAATGTATGATAACTTATAACTTTCTGTAAAAAATATATTTTAAACTTTTTATTGTATTTAAAGAGCCTGACTGTAGGAGTCAAACTGAATATTCTATGAAACTAAACAGATAATTAATCTTAAAATATCTTCTAAATCGGGTTGGGACCTGCGTCCCACTTAGGCGGTGTCTCCGCTGATGGCGAGTCTTCCCGTGTGAATGTGGGCCGCGTGAATAATACAACGCGATGGACAGGTCTGGGCCACCGAAATATAAATACTGTGGAGATTGCAGCCAATGCACTTGTGCTGACTAATTAATAAGTTTAAAAAATATGGATAGAATTCACCTGGTTTGGTTTTGTAAGGTTCATTAAAATGGAGACAATGATTCAGCGAGTCTGTACGAGTGTTCAAATATCCAATAGCTTAATTTTTCTTGTTAAAAGACAGGTCTCAAAATGAATGTTGAGACAAAATAAACAACTTTCTATTACTAAAAAACATAGTAGGTATGTTTATCTAATGGAACGCTAAGGTTTGCGAGACGGATATGAATCTGTGACCTTTGCGATGTTATTGTATAACATCTGCTGTTATGTCAGCGGGGAGCAGATTAGATTATTATGACATAACCTCCCGATCGGGAACCACAAACAAAACACATCTGTGAGCTTTGTTTATATCATGTCATGAGAGAGAGGTGACCCAACTAACAATCCATACAAGGTACTCAACTGGCGTAGATTGAGTTAGTTTTCCACACACATTTTTTTATTTTAATTAAAATAATAGATTTTACACCACAGTGTCGTCCGGTTCAAACGACCTCACTCTATTAATAATACCGGAAATTTAAGCCAAAGCAACGAAAATACGCTCCTAATTAACTTAAAAACATCGTAACTCAATTACTTCTTTGACATATTTTTTCCTAAAGTTACCGAATCAAAACAAAATATTTCCAAGGTACTTCTAAATATAAGTTAACCTTTCACGCCCATCTTCACTAAGCTATTAATTAAGCCAATTGTGACCTCGAAGCTCGGACCCTAAAAGTAACGGTCCCGGGAGACTCGCTCGGCTAAATATATCCAGAGCCCAAAATAACCTGTCACACCTCATCAAGCCCCCCCCCTCCCCCCCGCAGGCTTCGCCGCAGTCCCCCGACGACCTACATTAGAGCGGGTAGAGGCCGCGTCGGGACTCCGCCACAGCGGGTGCAGCGTGCAGTCCTGGAGGTGGTCGATACCATTGCAGATATATACTCGCAGCTATATTACTGCATACGTACGTACGGTTTATTAGGCGCCGAATATTAAGGAAAAGTTGGAAAAACACTACATGCTTGGAGCACTCTAAATACTTATACGCTATAATCTCTAGGAGGTTAATGTTATTATTATCTAGGTTTAACTCCAAGAGCTACACATTCTTTATTAGTGTAGAAGTAAAAAAAACGGTTGTTTATCTTGATTAAGATTTATTTATTTATTTATTTGAATAGACGGTACAACACCAATTACACTATTCAATAAAAACAATGACAAAATTACAAAAAAATAATAAAAAAAATGCTTTCAAACAAAGAAAGTAAAAAATATCTGTTTAAAAATAATAATAAGATATGTAAAAGATATTGAAATCTATTCTACTCTCCATACTTCAAATCTACAAATCGCCATGTAGGTAAATAGAAATACGTAACTCATGCACAACAAAATTCATCTCCGAGAGATGACAAGCCCCTAAAACAAACCTCCGAAGCAAACACGACCAACAGATACAGGACAGCTCTCAAACAATTGAGCCGAGTAACGAGGTCGCCTCCCAATAACACATCCCTCAGACACTAGTCCGTCCCTCCCGACCCACCTGCCTAGGGTATCTAGGTCACAGGCATAAGGTCGCTTACACACGCCTGCGTGCAGACGTGCGCCCGCAATGTCCTGCCGAACTATTACCGTGTGTTACTGACCTTATTTAGTTTTGTGTTCTCGGTGATATAGTGTCAGTGGGTTTAGTCACACTTTCTAGGTAAACATTAGGTTAAGCAAATACAGTTCTCATTAACGAACTTATTGGGCTTCGATTGTGTTCGTGCTGAAATTTCGCGCTCGGCTGCTGTGATTGACTCATTTCCAATTTAATATATATTTGTTTTCAATCAATAATTGAAACAGTTGTAATGATTTAGGAGTATAAATGGATATATGAATGTTCCAGATAGACGTATTTCAATCAATTGATAGGTTATAAGTAAGATCGCAAGTCATTTGAAAACTTCCGGCTATTATTTCTTAAAAATGACTGATTGGAAAAATATTACATTCAGGCTGTTTTTATATCGGCAGTGTGTAAGGATGTGCCTTTCCCACGGATTTCACACTGTTGCGAAATATTGAGCGATTACTCGTCCGTCTCTGGTCTCGTGATATCGTACGCGAAACCGGTTCGCGTAAGAATGATTGCCGCAGATGAAGTTTTTATATTTTTATGAGGCTGGGTGGAGTTTTATTACCGTTTTGATCATTTTAATATTATTCATAGATATTATTCATTCGATCTCGGTTCGTTTCATAACAATTTGTTACTTTAATCTACTCACCGTTATACTCGTGTATCTATTAACTACCGTTTGCGAATGAGGCCCACAGGTTGTCAAAATATTGAATAGCCAGGCTACTCATCATTCTGATATGAATATTCAGATTATATAAATAAAAACTGTTTTTGAAAATACACATCCACAGCTTAGCAAATCTCAATAAAATATTTAATTAGAATGAAAATTTAAACGTTTCAAGAAAAGCGATGGCTCAAAAAAAACCATCCTTCTAAGTCACATCTCGAGTAAAAAAATAAAAGGATAGTTTAGGAGCACTATGTTACACCACTGCCCTTTGCATGAACAGAAAAATAACAGTACGACTTGTCCTCAGCAGAGATGGCGCACGAGAGCGGCGGCGGCGCGGACGGCTCGCCGCAGCACACGCCGTCCCCGCCGCACGCGCCGCGCCTGCCGCTCGCCGACACCAGCTTCCACCACCAGATCATGCAGGTCAGTACCCCATCAACATCCACCTCCCGATACCTTACCCACGAATACACAACCGAAACTTTACTATACACAAGTTCCTCACGCTCTTGGCCGTTTGTCCACCGCGTCGACGCTAATATCCAAATTAATCCGAGGCAGTAGCATAAGGCTTAAAATTAAGTTTCGCTTGTGTATTCGACCAATTATTTTATTTTTACTTTAGTTTTTGATTTTCGCCACTCCGATAATGATGCAAAAGCATCACTTTTTTACCATTCTTCCGAAAATGGATGAGCCCTGTAAGTCGAGCTCGTCTTGCTATTTCTGTCTTTTATTGTTGTCAAAATTTCTAGCATTCAGCTTATGTTCGGTTCTTTAGATTTTACCACTCTTTATAATATCTGGTTGTACCTCTTTTGCATTAATACCTTGATTTATGTCTACACACAAGTAGCCACATCTTAATCCTGCTTTCGTCATATTTTTACGTTATAATACTTTATGTTACGTTTCGTTTTGTTACTCACAAATCTTAAAGATTATGTCAAATAACAGATTATTAAATAATGACAAATAACAATAATCACGTTTATCGTGTAGTATAAGATATTGTGATCGAATGCTACACGCATAACTAAACTGTAATACGGGTATACAATAGCATATCAATTCTGTTGAGTTAAAGTTTTCGTCATTTCTATCACATCGATCGATAGTGCTTCTAAACTATCCTTTTATTTTTTTACTCGAGATGAGACTTAGAAGGATTGACTTTTTTTTTGCCATCACTTTTTCGTGAAACGTTTAAATTTTAATTCTAATTAAATATGTTATTGAGATTTGCTAAGCTGTGGATGTGTATTTTCAAAAACAGTTTTTATTTATATAATCTGAATATTCATATCAGAATGATGAGTAGCTTGGCTCTACAGTATTTCGACAACCTGTGGACATAAAATAGATATACAAAGGCGATGTAGAGAACTGGCATCATGTATTCTGGTGTCGGATGTACGAATCATTTCGTGCCGATATGTTGATGTGTATAAATGTCAGAGCTATATATAGCCGGATTCTTTATGCCGAGATATTACACTCTAGATACATTGAGCATTTCTCTTTCAAGATATTAATAGGAACTCGTGATTGCCAATTCTAATATGTATTAGAAGTGGGCTTTTTCCATCCTCGTTTCACGGGATATAGACCTAACTATACCTGAATATTTTACACGAATATGTATATCGACTTGACAACAGTGTAGCTTTACCTATGTAGTGACCGCTACATGCTAAAGTAGGCAAATCCCTGATTACTTAAGGGTATAATTTTCAAAAGATAAGTTTGCGAACCTTTTCCCGCCCACGCTAAGGTCGTGTCCGAGCCGCGTAAGGCGAGTCTACACAAAGTAGATAAATAAATAATAAAAGAGCGAAGCCCGCAGATTACCGTGACCTTTTCCCGAAATACAGCGAACGCTCGCCACATACACATTATTTTTACGCGATATTTATACCGAGAGCGGCGCGCGCGCACTATTAATATCGCGTATATTCGTATTGTGGATGTGTGCAGCGCGTTATGTGTTATCATTATATGCGTATTATACAGATTTAATATAGGTATGGGATTATTAGCGGCCCCTTGTACAGTTAAATGTAATATAACTTCCTCTATAGGAAGAGCGTTTTGTTTAGTGTTTCGATTATTAGAGAAGTAGGTGAGCAAAATAATTATGCCGCCACATGTTAATTTTCTTTTATACGTTCTATATCTATGTACATGAAACAATAGGTGTCGAACGGCAATATTAATGAACATAAGTGTTTTGAACAAACTTGTTGCGTTGTTATGCATTCAAGATAAGTTCGTGTTGCGAAACCCGGCGAGCGATCAAACAGGATTATACTAAGTATATGTAGATGTGGCCGCTTGTTACGTAATGCAGGTGTTTATACTGGTTAGCTATTTATAAATACTCGAGTACATAATCCATTTTGTATGAATTTAATGCCCATTTATAATTGACTGCATAGAGATACCTACACAGCCAATTTAATAAGAAAACCGGTACAATCAGTGATTTGTTATTTACCAGATGTGGTGTTCCCTCAATACTGAAAGATTGCCCTAACCCTTGATCAGTCTAGACTTCCTGGTCGGTCCCTGGGCCAGGAGGTCGTCTTTGAAGCTCCGGGCCCCCTGAACCACGCCAGTATTCCTGCCGCGCCCACGCGCCTGCGCAAAACATCCGTTCGCGCAGTCTATTCGCGGCGCATTCCAACCACCCGCCATTTTTCCCCATCTAACAAAAATAATGCACGCGTTGCCAGAAATACGCGCACGCGCACCTCGGTGTGCTTTTTGATGTATCTTTTCGTAACGAACGCTTCCGAAAGTAATCTAGCCATGATAATATCTCTGGTGTGACTCCAATACGCAACGGTCATTGTTTTTCCACTTTATAGTTTTAAAGATTTCAATCAAAAATTTAGAAAAGCAAAATCTATTAAAATGATCGCATTACAATCCTATAAAACTATGAAGTGTGATCACTTGACCGTAGCACATGTGTGCCCCGAGTCTCGCGAGCGAGTCCTCCCCGCGGTCGATGTCCGACTGTACTCCTACATGTATTTCATCTCTCGTTGTCAGAATCAGAATCCAAGAAAGAACCATATTGCTGAGCGGGCGAAACAGACATTAGAGAGTAGTTTCCTGATGCAAGTGAGTTGAAATTACAATAATATTGTGTTCAGTCAAGTGCTGTGTCGCATTCAACGAACATGTCCAAATGTTGTCTAAACTATACACTTTGAGAAGTTGCCAAAAAATATGCAATACATTTAAAATCTGCTTACAAACTCAACAGCATTTAATCTTCTGGTATCATTTAATTATTTGAAAACATACTTAATTAATCTGCTTCGATAATTAATTGACTGCGCCATGCGTTTCTCATAATATCCACCGAAAAAAAACAAACAAAAACACATTATTGTATAATACATCAAAATTACGACAAACATTTGGATGTGATGTTTAAAGCGAAGCTTTTAAATAACGTGCCGCGAATATTGCCGCAATCTGAAACAATTCTAGTTATGTGAAGTAGTTGAATATGACACACACGTTTTGGCTAATTTTCAAATTATTACAGCAATAACACACATCGATGCTTAGGATGAACTGATTAATACTATCAATGTTAATACCCTACCAATGATAAGACCGCATATTTCAATATGATACAAAGAGACTATTGAGATAAGTGTTGCTAGCTAATTCAATTTTCATCTTTACCTTATACTTAAGCAGTCAATCAATAAAAATACTGTTTTGGTAAAGGAAAAATAACTAGAAACAATTCCATGTCTCAATTCGAGTTCAAAATTCGTAATATCTACATTATCATGTCACCAAATAAGGAACTCTTTTTGAGGCCTTTCTGGCGCCTTGTTCAGTACTAACTCTAAGAATGCCCCGTGAGCCCCCAGTACTGAGTTTGCGGATGCCTGTTGCAGTTAAAGAAGCAGCAGCAGCTGCAGCAAGAGATCCTGCTGCAGCACTTCCAGCAGCAACGCCAGCAGTTGGCGCAGGAGCACGAGCAACAGCTGATGCACCATTTGAAGGTAAATATGTTGCAGGTAAATACGAATCACGACTTTATTTATAGAACATAGTTAATTTTAAGATTGCTTTCGTAGATTATGCTATGTGGACACTACTTAAATACCAACGATTTATAAAACAACTTTTTAATTTCAACAAATGTGATGGTGCGTTTAATGAAATCTTCACACACACATCATGCTTATAAATAGTCATAATCAACTCATAAAAATGTATACTAATATTGTTTTTATAAGGTCTGGATTACAATATGGTGGAGCGGTCATACGAGGCGGCTCTCGTTGTGGACCGGTTCCGGCACCGAGTCGTGATCCAATGTAATTACTTTATTTTGATCGGTGCTCGCTTGCCTGTGATTGATTTGCACTGTCATGTTTTTTGCCAAAATCTTAAACGAGATTTCTCATCTGATATTGGCACCAAAATTTAAATCGATTGGATGTATTTTTTACAATGGATTTTGATTCCTCACAGAGACCTAAATGATTTGTGTCTTCAAAGTTTTATTTTCTCTTGGTATAAAAACAACTGTCGAAAAATCTTTCTAGAATGTGGTGTTTCGATCCTCTAGACATAGCGACATGGCGACAATGATATTAACCCTAGAAAGATAATCATATTGTGACGTACGTTAAAGATAATCATGCGTAAAATTGACGCATGTGTTTTATCGGTCTGTATATCGAGGTTTATTTATTAATTTGAATAGATATTAAGTTTTATTATATTTACACTTACATACTAATAATAAATTCAACAAACTATTTATTTATGTTTATTTATTTATTAAAAAAAAACAAAAACTCAAAATTTCTTCTATAAAGTAACAAAACTTTTAAACATTCTCTCTTTTACAAAAATAAACTTATTTTGTACTTTAAAAACAGTCATGTTGTATTATAAAATAAGTAATTAGCTTAACTTATACATAATAGAAACAAATTATACTTATTAGTCAGTCAGAAACAACTTTGGCACATATCAATATTATGCTCTCGACAAATAACTTTTTGCATTTTTTGCACGATGCATTTGCCTTTCGCCTTATTTTAGAGGGGCAGTAAGTACAGTAAGTACGTTTTTTCGTTACTGGCTCTTCAGTACTGTCATCTGATGTACCAGGCACTTCATTTGGCAAAATATTAGAGATATTATCGCGCAAATATCTCTTCAAAGTAGGAGCTTCTAAACGCTTACGCATAAACGATGACGTCAGGCTCATGTAAAGGTTTCTCATAAATTTTTTGCGACTTTGAACCTTTTCTCCCTTGCTACTGACATTATGGCTGTATATAATAAAAGAATTTATGCAGGCAATGTTTATCATTCCGTACAATAATGCCATAGGCCACCTATTCGTCTTCCTACTGCAGGTCATCACAGAACACATTTGGTCTAGCGTGTCCACTCCGCCTTTAGTTTGATTATAATACATAACCATTTGCGGTTTACCGGTACTTTCGTTGATAGAAGCATCCTCATCACAAGATGATAATAAGTATACCATCTTAGCTGGCTTCGGTTTATATGAGACGAGAGTAAGGGGTCCGTCAAAACAAAACATCGATGTTCCCACTGGCCTGGAGCGACTGTTTTTCAGTACTTCCGGTATCTCGCGTTTGTTTGATCGCACGGTTCCCACAATGGTTAACTTATACGGTTCTTGTAGTAAGTTTTTTGCCAAAGGGATTGAGGTGAACCAATTGTCACACGTAATATTACGACAACTACCGTGCACAGGCTTTGATAACTCCTTCACGTAGTATTCACGAGTGGTACTCCGTTGGTCTGTGTTCCTCTTCCCAAATAAGGCATTCCATTTATCATATACTTTGTACCACTGTCACACATCATGAGGATTTTTATTCCATACTTACTTGGCTTGTTTGGGATATACATCCTAAACGGACACCGTCCTCTAAAACCAAGTAACTGTTCATCTATGGTCAAATGAGCCCCTGGAGTGTAATTTTGTATGCACTGATGGATAAAGAGATCCCATATTTTTCTAACAGGAGTAAATACATCGTTTTCTCGAAGTGTGGGCCGTATACTTTTGTCATCCATTCTAAGACATCGTATCAAAAAATCAAAACGATCACGGACTCATTACAGAGACGTACACCATTGACAAAGATCGATCAAAGAGGTCATCTGTGGACATGTGGTTATCTTTTCTCACTGCTGTCATTACCAGAATACCAAAGAAAGCATAGATTTCATCTTCATTCGTGTCACGAAATGTAGCACCTGTCATAGATTCCCGACGTTTCAATGATATCTCAGCATTTGTCCATTTTACAATTTCCGAAATTA